>NC_049260.1:56756550-57030813 GCF_011100685.1 Canis lupus familiaris | reverse complement strand
GGGAGCGATCTGTTTCTGATTTGCTTTTGTTGTGGTTAGTTTTTTACTTCTGGTCATTTTGGTGCAGTGAGAGTGGCCAAACAAGTTGTACTTATAGAAGGGCGAACTCTGTCTCACTGTAGTCATTCCAAGGCTGTCTCTCTTTAAATGTCAGGTTGAATTCGTCGGTTTTTTCAGGATGATTGAAAAAGTTATCTAGGTAAGTTAGGTGGGACAGGTGACTGGGGGGGACCCACTCTTCAATCCATCCTGCCCGCCTCCTATAAGTCTTCTTCTATATCACTTATTTATGCCTTTGCTTCCTCCACCCAGTCAGCTTGAATCTCAGTTAGTGCATTTTCATTTTGGCTTCTGAGTGGTTTTATGCTCTTTTATCTTGTGGTAAGAGTATCCCTGATGCGTCTAGGTTTGCCCTCAAGCCCAGCTAATATCCTTGGTTGTTTGCTTTAAGTTCTGATCAGGATTATTACTCATATATGTTCAATAGATCTTCTGGCTCGACCTTGTTCTTTCCTCTGGAATGAATTCTTCTGTCCGAACAGTGCCTAGGTCTAGTTTCTACAATATAGGAAAAGACCTGTTATGTTTCTGCTTCTGAGAGTAGTGGCTTCAAGAGGAAGGATGTCATATAATGGTCCGAGCTTGCTGCTTGGTCGGTTCTCTAGGGTTATGCGGCATGACTCTGCTGGTGTGTATGGCTGCTCTATTCCTCAGGCAGTCCCCAGCCAGAGGTTCTCTTGCGCCAGTGGGGAGTTTGGGACCTTGGGCAGAGTGTGGGATCTTAGAAGGTGTGCTCTGGTCTGCTTGTATAAAGAGACCTGGTCCTTTTTCACATATTAGATGAAGCAGAACTCTGTGATATTAGGTGAGTGGGGTGTGGGGATTTGTGTTGGTATTCTGGGGGAGAGGCCTGCTGTACTAGTTCTCAGGCCACAGCTGCCAAGGAAAGACAGCAACAGCAGATCACAGAGGGAAGGGGCTAGTTGTAAACAGGATTAGGCAGCCAGTGTTTTCACTGTGCTTTACCCAAGTTAGTTATGCTGAGGCGCAGGGGAGTGAAATGGAACCAGCAGCTCCTTTGTCTAGAGAGGGGAGTTGCGTGCTTGTGCTGTCAGAGAAGCCCTCCCAAACGAGCACACATTCTCCCAGTGCATTTTTATGTGTTGGTCTGTCCTGTTCTCATACGTTGTGTCAGGTTGTACCACAATGCAAGTTTGGGCTTAACCCAGGCTAGCTGAGTTTCAAAACCCCAAGCTAGGAACCTGGTGCGGGCGGGATTGTTTGCTTGTCCTCTGGAGGAAGGTCTCACCACATGGGGAGGTCTGATGCAGGTTTGACCCAGAGGGCATTCGCCACGCTGGCACAGGAGCATGGGTTGGAGCACGCCACCCCAAGGAGCCATGTCAAGGTTCACTGCCCCCCCCCCAGCAAGGTCTCTGTGGCCTATGCTGAGGGGTGGTGGGGGAAGGAAATGACGCCCACCAGCTCTTTATCCAGAGAGGCAATGAAACTTCCCTCAGATGTGCTCTAAGAAGGGGAAACTGTCTCTCTCAGGCATCTAGGGGATGCGCAGATCGAGATGTCTGCCCCGGGTTAATGCTGCCGTCTCTACCGGAAGAACTGGCCAGTGCCCTCAGGCATGCAACAGACCTCCAAAACTCCAGTCTTTGAGACCCACTAGCTGTAAAACATTCAAAAATCAGCCTCTTTGTTTTAAAGTTCAATGGCTTTGGGGAAGTGTTTTCCTTGGGGATCCGTGTGCTTCTCCTCTCTCTTGCTCTCTCCACTATCAGGGGCTCTCCATTGGGCAGTGCCTATGATCGTTCTCACCCCAAAAAACCACATCTCCCAACTTCCTACCTTCCACGGTGTGGGACTCCTCCCTCCCGCTGGTTGTGCAGTTGTTCTGTCAGTCCTCAGATTGATTTTCGTCTGGGTATTCAGAATGATTTGATATTTATATGACTGTATTTGAGGGACGAAGGAGCTAGGGCCCTCCTACTGCTCTGCCACTTTCTCAGATTGTATTATCCATCCATCTGTTGATAGAAATTTAGATTGTTCCCCTGTTTTGGCATTGTACATAAGCTGAAATAAACATGACGTGGATGACACCTTCGGACAGTTGATTTGTTTTCTTCAGATAAATGCATCTGAAGTGGAATTGTGGATCAGATGGGGAGTTTTTATTGATAATTCTTTTTGCAACATGATTCCATACGGTGTACATAGAGGAGACACCAATTACATCCCCACTGATCTGTATGATGTTCTCTTTTCTCCAAATCCTCAAAACAGCACTTATTCTTCTTGTCATGGATAATAGCCTTTCTGACAGAATGATTTGTACTATCAAATTCTCATGTGTTTTGGTCTCCACCGTCTGATGATTAGTAATGGTGATGTGTTTCCAGCACTGTGGCTATTTGTATGTCTTCTATGGAAATATACCTACTTTAGATTTTATGTCCATTTTTAGTCTGTCCATTTTTAGTGTGTTTTTTCCCTATTGCAGTGCATGAATTTCAATGATATATTTTTGATATTAGCACAGTTATGTATATGATTTGGAAATATTTTCTTTCATGGATCAGTGGCTTTCATTTGTTGACAGTTCCTTGCTGTACCGAGGATTTTGATTTGATGTATCCATTTTTTTAAGTGTACTTTTGTGTTGTTTTTTCTGGGTTTTGAGGTCAAATTTAAGAACAAATTTTTGAGAACAATGTCAGGTAGGCTTACTGTTATGTTTTCTTTAGGATTTTATTGTGTCAGGACTTCTGTTCAAAGTTTAATCAAGTGGGGTTGGTAGTTTAATGTATGATGTAGATAGCAAGTTCTTAATTCTTATTCTTTATTATTATTCTTCTTATTTACTGTCTTCTTCTTCTTCTGCTTCTTCTTATTTTATTATTATTATTCTTCATTCTTCTTCTTATTCTTTTTATTCTCTTTCTTCTTCTTCTTGTCTTAGTTCTTCCTCCTCCTACTCTTCTTCTTCCTCTTCGGCTTACTCACATTCGCCAATCATTCTTCGCCTTCTAGTCCCTCTCCTCCACCACCTCCTCCTCCTCTTCTTTTTCTTCTCATGTGAGACTGTTTGGTTTCTCAACACCATTCATTGAAGGGACTGTCCTTGCCCCATTGTACATTCCTGGCACTTTTGTCAAAAATTAATGGTCTACATATGCATGGAGTTATATCTGAGCTCTCTATTCTGTTCTACTGTTGAATATGCCTGTTTTTATGCCAACGCCATACTGTTTTGACTACTGTAGTAGTTATACAGTTATATAGTAGTGATATAGTTTCAAATCAGGAAGTATAATGCTTCAAACCCAGACGTATAATGCTTCCAACTTTGTTTTACTTCTCTAGATTGCTTTGGCTATTCAGGAGACATTTTGTGATTCTACATTAAATTTTAGGATTGCTTTTTCTATTTCTATAAAAAGCCATTGGGATTTGATACAGACCTGGTATGAATCGTAGGTTCCTTTGGGCAGCCTGGACATTTTAACGTATTAAATCTTCTAATCCATGACTTCTTCCATTTTTTTCCATCGACATCTTATGGTTTTCTGGTGTGTTGGCTTTTTAACTTGGATCAATTTTGTTCCTTGGTATTTTTTGATGCAATCATATTTGGATTGTTCCTTAATTTCTCTTTCTGATGATTTGTTATTAGTGTGTAGAGGTGCAAAAGATACTTTACTTTTGATTCTGTATCCTGCAACTTTTTTAAATTCATTTTTTAACCTTTTTTTTTTTTTTGGTGGAGTCTCTAGGAATTCTCAAATGGAATATCACATCATTTGCAAATAAACAGTTCTACTTCTTCCCTTCCCAGTTTGGATGCCTTCGCTTATTTTTTCTTGGCTAACTGCTTGGTTAAGACTCCTATTATGATAATGAATAAAAGGGGAGTGAGAGCGAACATCCTTGTCTTTTTTATGGCCTTAGAAAATTGCTTTTAGCTTTTCACCATGGAGCGTGATGTTAGAGTGTTCTTGTCATATATGGCCTTCATTATGTGAGACTTTATTACCTCTATAGTCACTTCGTTGAGAGTTGTTGCCATGAATGGATGTTGCATTATGTCAAGTGCTTTTCCTGCATCTATTGGGATGGTCATGTGATTTTTTATACTTCATCTTTCTTTTCTCTTTTTTTATTAAGATTTTATTTATTTATCCTGAGAGACACAGAGAGAAGCAGAGAGATAGACAGAGGGAGAAGTAGGCTCCTCACAGGGAGCCCGATGGGGACTTGGTTCTGGGCCCGGGATCACACCTTGAGTCAAAGGCAGCCGCTCAACCGCTGAGCCATCCAGGCATCCCTATACTTCATTTTCCTAACATTGTATTATATTGATTGACTTGTAGATGCTGAACCATCCGTGTATTCTTCTAGTGGTCAGTCCCTCTTGTTTGTGGTGTATCATTTCTAGTGTATTACTGAGTTTTGTTTTCCTAATATTTTGTTGACAGATTTCGCATCTATATTCATCAAGACATTGGCCTATAATTTCCTTTACTTTGCTGTGTCCTTGTCTGGTTTTTGGTGTTAGGATCATGCTTGAGATCATAAAATGAGTTTTGAAGTGCTCCCTCCTCTTCAATTTTTTTAAGAGTGTTAGGGAAGAATTGGTATTATTTCTTCTTTTCTTTAAGATTTTATTATTTATTCATGAGAGACACAGAGAGGAGAGAGGCAGAGGCACGGTTAGAGGGAGAAGCAGGCTACATGCAGGGAGTCTGATGTGGGACTCGATCCCAGGACTCCAGGATCACGCCCTGAGCTGAAGGCAGACGCTTAACCTTCTGAGTACACCTAGGTGTCCCAAGTATTATTTCTTCTTGAATGCGTGGTATAATTTATCAGTGAAGCCACCTGGCCCTGAACTTGTATTTGTTGGTAGGGTTTGACTACTGATTCATTCTCTTTACTAGAAATGGCCTATTCAGTTTTTCTATTCTTCATGACTCCATCTTGATAGGTTTATATGCTTTGATAAATTTAACCATTTTGTCTAGATTATCCAATTTGTTGGTTTATAATAGTTCATGGTGGTCTCTTGTGATCCTTTTTTATTTTACGTGCTAACATTTGTACATGTCTCCTTTTTCATCTCAGTATTTTATTTATTGGAGCCCTCTCTTTTCCTGGCGAGTGTCTAGCTAAATGCTTGTCAGTTTCTTAAGCTTTTAAAAACTAGCCCATTGTTTATTGAACTTTCTATTGTCTTTTAGCATCTATTTCATTTGTATCCACTCATAATTGATATTTCTTTAATTCTATAAGCTCTGGATTTGTTCTTCTTTTTCATATTTCTTGATGTTTAAGTAGGTTGATTTGGGGGGATCTTTCTTATTTTCCTAACATACATGTTCATTGCTATAAGGTTCCCTCTCCATCAGTTTTGGTATGCTTTATTTACATTTTCATTGGTCTCAAAATATTTTTTTTATTTCTGTTTTGATTTCTGCTTTGACCTATTGATCATTCATAAGCATGTGGCTTAGTCTCCATGTATTTGTGAATTTTCCAGTTTCCATCCTGTAATCGTTTTCTAGTTTTATATCACTATATCCAAAAAGATGCTTGATATGATTTTAATCTTTTAAAATTCCTTCTTAGGATATACTTTGTGGCCTAATATATGATGTGTACCTCAGGGATGTTCCATAAGTGCTTGATAAGAATGTTTGTTTCTATTGCTGTTGGTTAGAATGTTCCATAAATGTCTGTTAAGTCCATTTGGTCTAATGTATAGTTTAAGTCCAATGTTCTTTAATTGATTTTCTGTCAAATCTATCCACTGTTGAAAGTAGGGTATTAACCTCCCCCCCGATTATTGTATGGTCTTCTATTTCTCTCATCAGGGCTTTTAATATTTTTCATTTTTTTATTTTTTTTATTGAAATTCAACTTGCCAACATATAGTATAACACCCAGTGCTCATCCCATCAACTGCCCGCCCACAGTGCCCATCACCCAGTTACCCATCCCGCCTCCCCTTCCACTACCCTTTGTTCGTTTCCCAGAGCTAGGAACTGGAGGGCATTATGCTGAGTGAGGTAAGTCAATCGGAGAAGGGCAATCATCATATGGTTTCACTCATACGGGGAATATAAGAAATAGTGAAAGGGGGATCCTTGGGTGGCTCAGCCGGTTTAGTGCCAGCCTTTGGCCCAGGGCGTGATCCTGGAGTTCCAGGATTGAGTCCCACATCAGACTCCCTGCATGGAGCCTGCTTCTCCCTCTGCCTGTGTCTCTGCCTCTCTCTCTCTCCCTTTCTCTCTCTCTCTCTCTCTCTCTCTCTGTGTCTCATGAATAAGTATATAAAATCTTAAAAAAAGAAATAGTGAAAGAGATTATAAGGGAAAGTGATTGGGAAAAATCAGAGAGGGTGACAAAACATGAGGACTGTTAATATTTGCTTTATAAATTTAGGTGTTCATTTTCATGTGCACAAATATTTACACCTATGACTTCTTGTTAGATTGACCTGTTTATCATTATATGTGACCTTCTTTTGTCTCTTGATAAAATCTTTGGCTTACAATCTATTTTTTATGATATAAGTAGAGTTATCCCTGCTTTCTTTTGTTTTCCATTTGCATGGAATATTAGTCCTTCCCTTTAATGTGTGTATGTCCTTAAGGCTGAAGTGATTCTTTTGTAAGAAGCATATAGTTGGATCATGCCTTTAAAAAAAAATTCAGTCAGTCACTCTTGTTTTACTTATTTATATTTAAAGATTTTATTTATTCATTCATGAGATACACAGAGAGAGAGGCAGAGACATAGGCAGAGGGAGAAGCAGGCTTCTCACAGGGAGCACGATGGAGGACTTGATCCCAGAACCCCGGGATCACACTCTGCAGCCAAAGACAGATGCTCAACCACTGAGCCACCCAGGCGTCCCAAGCCACTCTGGTTTTAGATTATAATACCTAGTCCAGTGATATTTAAAGTAATTATTGACAATTATGGACTTACTATTCATATTTTGTTCATTGTTTTCTGTTTTGTAATTCCTTGTTCTTTTGTTCTTCTTATAGTCTCTCTTTTTTATACTTGATTTTTATCTGTAGTGGTACACTTTGAATCTTTTCATCTTTTGTGTATCTACTATAGAATTATGTTTTGTGGCCTTCATAAAGATTATTATCAAACATGCTATATTTATAGCAGTCAATTTTAAGGGGATAGCAACTTAACTTTGAATGCACACTAAAGCTTTACATTTCTATTCTCCCCTCTCAAGACAGTTTATGTTCTTGATGATTCTATGTGGAACTGATTTTTAAATTTTCTTTTCAGATTATTCTTTATTAATGTGCAGAAATTAAACCAGTTTTTGTGTGTTGATTTTGTATTCTGCAAATCTAGTGAATTATTTTATTAGTACTAAAGGATTTTTTTAGATTTTTTTTTAGGCTTTCTTACATATATGTTCATGTCATGTGTGACAGAGTTAATGTGATATTTACCTTTACAAATGTAAGCCTGTTTTTTTTCTTTGCCTAATTGTTCTAGCTAGGTCTTACAAAAATATTTTTAAAATTTTATTATTTTTTATTTTATTATTTTTATTTTTTTAAAAGATGTTTTTTATTTATTCATGAGAGACACACAGAGAGAGGCAGAGACACAGGCAGAGGGAGAAGCAGACTCCATGCAGGGAGCCTAATGTGGGACTGGATCCCGGAACTCCAGGATCACGCTCTGAGCCGGGGGCAGATGCTCAACTGCTAAGCCACCCAGGCGTCCCTAGGTCTTGCAAAACTATGTTGAATAGAAATGGTGAAAAAACATGATCCCTGTCTTATTCCCAATCTTAGAGAAAAAGCTTTTCCATTGTGTAAGCTATTATTCATGTGCTTTCCTTATATGGTTTTTATCATGCTAAAGTAGTTTCTTTCTAGTCATGGTTTGTTGAGTGTTTTTATCATAAAAGAATCTTGAACTTTTTATCCAAATTTTATTTTATTTTATAGTTTTTTATTGAAGTTCGATTTGCCAACATACAGTATAGCACCCAGTGCTCATCCCGTCAAGTGTTCTCCTCAGTGCCCATCACCCAGTCACCCATTAGAAAGGACGAATACCTACCATTTACCCAAATTTTAATTTAAATTCTAGTTACTTAACATATTGTGCTATATTGGTTTCAGGAGTAGAATTTAGTGATTCACCACTTACATATAGCAACTTGTGTTCATCATAACAAGTGCTTTCCTTAATTCCCATCACCTTCTTAGCCCATCCCCCACCCGCCTCCCTCCATCAACCCTCAATTTGCTCTCTATTGTTGAGTCTCTTATGATTTGTTCTCCTCTCTCTTTTTTTTCTCCTTCCCATATGTTCCTCTGGTTTCTTTCCTAAATTCCACATGTGAGTGAAAATGAATGAAGCCATATGGCATTTTTCTTTCTCTGAATGACTTATTTCACTTAACATAATACCCTCTAGCTCCATCCATGTCATTATAAATGGCAAGACTTCATTATTTTTGATGGCTAAATATTTCATTATATACATATACATATATATATATATATATATATATATATATATATATATATATAATCAAATCTTCGTTAACCATTCATCAGTCAACGGTCACTTGGGCTCTTTCCACTTTTAGCTATGGAATGGGAGAAGATACTTCCAAAAGACATATCTGATAAAGGGTTAGTATCCAAAATCTATAATGAACTTATCAAACTCAACACCCCAAAATCAAATAATGTAGTTAAGAAATGAGTTGAATGACACATAGAACAATGGAACAGAATAGAGAATCCAGAAGTGGACCCTCAACCCTATGGTCACCTAATTTTCGACAACGCAGGAAAGACTATCCACTGGAAAAAAGACAGTCTCTTCAATAAATGGTGCTGGGAAAATTGGACATCCACATGCAGAAGAATGAAACTAGACCATTCTCTTACACCATACACAAAGACAAACTCAAAATGGATGAAAGATCTAAATGTGAGACAAGATTCCATCAAAATCCTAGAGAAGAACACAGGCAACACCCTTTTTGAACTTGGCCACAGTAACTTCTTGCAAGATACAGCCATGAAGGCAAGAGAAACAAAAGCAAAAATGAACTATTGGGACTTCATCAAGAGGAAAAGCTTCTGCACAGCAAAAAACAGTCAACAAAACTCAAAGACAACCTACAGAATGGGAGAAGATATTTGCAAATGACCTATCAGATAAAGGGCTAGTATCCAAGACCTATAAAGAACTTAGTAAACTCAACAGCAAAGAAACAAACAATCCAATCATGAAATGGGGAGAAGACATGAACAGAAATTTCACCGGAGAAGACATAGACATGGCCAACAAGCACACGAAAAAATGCTCTGCATCACTTGCCATCAGGGAAATACAAATCAAAACCACAATGAGATACCACCTCACACCAGTGAGAATGGGGGACATTAACAAGACAGGAAACAACAAATGTTGGAGAGGATGTGGAGAAAGGGCACCCTCTTGCACTGTTGGTGGGAATGTGAACTGGTGCAGCCACTCTGGAAAACTGTGTGGAGGTTCCTCAAAGAGTTCAAAATAGATCTTCCCTACGACCCAGCCATTGCACTGCTGGGGATTTACCCCAAAGACACAGATGTAGTGAAACACTGGGACACCTGCACCCCGATGTTTCTAGCAGCAATGCCCACAATAGCCAAACTGTGGAAGGAGCCTCGGTGTCCATCGAAAGATGAATGGATAAAGAAGATGTGGTATATGTCTACAACGGAATATTACTCAGCCGTTAGAAATGACAAATACCCACCACTTGCTTCGATGTGGATGGAACTGGAGGGTATTATGCTGAGTGAAATAAGTCAATTGGAGAAGGACAAGCATTATATGGTCTCATTCATTTGGGAAGTATAGAAATTAGTGAAAGGGAATAAAGGGAAAGGAGAGGAAATGAGTGAAAATATCAGTGAGGATGACAGAACATGAGAGACTCCTAACTCTGGGAAACAAACAAGGGGTAGTGGAAAGGGTGGTGGGCGGGGGTTTGGGGTGACTGAGTGATGGGCACCGATGGGGGCACTTGATGGGATGAGCACTGGGTGATATGCTATATGTTGGCAGATTGAACTCCAGTTAAAAAAAGAAAGAACTGAGTTGAAGACATGAACAGACATTTTTCCAAAGAAGACAAACACATGGTTAATAGACATGTGAACAGTTGCTCAACATCACTCATCATCAGGTAAGTACAAATCAAAACCGCGATGAGATATTACTTCACACCTGTCAGAATGTCTAAAATTAACAAAAGTGAAAACTGCAGAGGTTGTCAAGGATGTGGAAGAAGAGGAACCTTCTTACACTGTTGGTGGGAATGCAAACTGGTGCAGCCACTCTGGAGAACAGTATAGAGGTTCCTCAAAAAGTTAAAAATAGAACTACTCCACAATCCAGCAATTGTACTACTAGGCATTTGCCCAAAAGATGTAAAAATACAGATTGTAAGGCGTAAATGCACTCCAATGTTTATAGCAGCATTATCAACAAAAGCATTGAATTTTATTTTATCAAATATTTTATCTTCATCAATTTAGATAATCATTTCCCCTTTTCCTCTGCTTATTTGATATAAACTGTATTTTATTTATTATGTTTAACAAACCTTGCATTCCAGGAATAAACTCCATTTGGTCATGGATCCCCGAAGATATGATTTTCTACATCTAGAAAGCTAAACGTTTTCTTTCCCCCATAGCATTTATTATCTTCTAATATCCCCTTTACTGATTTATTTTATTTTGGCTTCTCTCTCTCTTCACTAGAATATAAGGGTAATTATGTGTATCTATTTTGTTTTGTGCTCTACCTCACATGCTTAGAAGGCTGCCTAAACATAGAAGGCCCCCAAAAGTATCTGCTGTGTTGAGCCATATTGATACCCTGAGTCCTGAGGTCATCTTCAATAAAACTGACAACTTCCCCTGAATGCTCCAAAAGGCCAGTATTTCACTGCCAGCTTTGTTTACCAATTTATTCTAGCACCAGAATGCCAGACAGATCATATTAGTGCACAATAAATTATTTTCAAATCAATGCATGAAACAGCATTTGGAAATCGTGCAACGTAATTCACTTGGTGAACAAATAAAAGGAGAAAACTCTACACATATCAATAGATAATATAAATGCATTTGATAATAAGAAAGCCATATATATATGGCTCATAAATATATATTTATGAGAGAGAGAGAGAGAGAGAGCGAGAGAGAGAGAGAGAGAAAACAGCAGGCAGAGTGGCAGGCAGAGGGAGAAGGAGAAGCAGGCTCCCTGCTGAGCAGAGAGCCCAATGTGAGGCTCGATCCCAGGATCCTGAGATCATGACCTGAGCTGAAGGCAGACTCCCGGGTGCCTCAAAAACCTAATATTTTTATAGCACTCTAATAAGCACTCTGTGTATACTTATTAATTTTATCTCCGCAGGAATCTCACAGTATAGGTGATATTGTTATCCTTATTTTGGAGATGAAGAAACAGAAGGGTGGATAAATAAGTAATTTGCCAATCTACACAGCTGATAAGTGCCAGAGCCTAAGATTTCAGCACAGGGATCCCAGTTCCAGCATCTGTGCACCCAAACTCTATACTCTACTGACTCTCTGGAAAACTATTCTCAGCTAATTCTAAGGAAACCTTCAAGTAGTCAGGTAGGTTATCAGGATGGAAATGCCAGAATCTGTGAGTTAACATTCTTCCAAATGATGAAATTCTAAATCTATTTCTATTTAAAATTGATTAAATGAGAAGAATACTCTATCATCACTCTTTTCAACTTTGTTTTAGGTATCTTGATGACATCAAATTTCAAGAAAAAAATGGCCTTCTCAACCTATGGGACCTATGGACTCAAGGTATACTGGCAGTCCCAAAAACATTCCACCTTTTCTCTTACCACACTGGATCAGGCACACATACATGTATGACTTCTACTCAATATCACCTCTTGCTAATGGTGGTGATGGAGAACTCATATGTCTCCTTGGACTAAGTCTCACCTGGTTATCATATAGACTTATGTGCTTTTTAGGCAGTATATCATAGAAGAAAGTATAGAACATGCAGGCAAAAAAATATTAGTTTCTGGCTCAAACATTTCCTAGATGTGGGTGATTTTAGGCAAACTGCATCATTGACATGAGCCTTAGCTTCTTCATTAGGAAAATAAGGGTACTAACACCCACTAGAATAGGTTGTTGTGAGGAATCAATGAGGTCATGCAGGACAAGGAGAATGTGCAGTGCCTGGCACATGGCACACTCAAAGCAGAACCACTAGTTTGAAATAAAGTCAGAGTAGATATAATCTATTTCCTCCATTCAATACCATATAATGTGTTTTACTTCTCCTTTTCACATTTGTGCAATATGCAAAGAAAACCAAAGTTCTGAGACCTGCTCCTTATTTGACATATGCACAGTTTGGGGACATATTTATATCCACAGATGAGTCTTCACTTTAAGTGAAGGTTTGAGTAGCTTGTCTGAGACTGAGTTGCCTTTTATCTGGGAGAGAGTGAAATAATATTCCATATACTCATTCTGCCTGTCATGGAATATAGTAAGAAATCATTACTTTGACTTGAGAGAAGAGCTGGAAAGAAGACAGGATTCAAGAACACTCAACAAGCTGCAAGTCTCTTTAAAATAGCTCTGTCTTGGGCTTCACACCTAGTGCCTGCCAGAGGGACAAGTATAATGCTAACACATATTTATTTCACTTCCTGCACTTACATTTTCAAATGTTCTCTTTGCTAAATTTGATATTTTGTTTAGACAAAAGTTCTCTCTTTTATAGGACCTGGAAAGACAGGACTGGAAGGGAACAATATTTGTCAAAGGCTTACTATGGTGCGAGACACTTTACGCAACAATACACCAAGGTAAAGGAAGCAGGGATTATATCCAGGAGGTCAATTATAGGAGGATTGTCACTCTGTCCTCTTTGACTGTTGCTATAGTTCTGAACTTTTTTACAATATGAGAAGATATGAATTCATGTTCATGACTGAGATTGATTTTTCAATAAGAACATGCAGGTATTCTTTATCCAGAGTCATATGTTAGGAAACATTTGATGACAGTTGAGTATAAGAATATTTGATTGCTATAGTCATAAGAGGATAAGAGTAGACATAGCTATCCATTTGTTAAATCAAACGGAAGCTGTATTTTGAGGATGTTGGCTCCAAGAACCTATCACCTATACAGAAAGATTATTATCAAAAATCCATATTACTACAGAATTTACTTCCATTGTGCAGGCTACTGAAGGACAATTAATATGAACATAAGAGACCAAGAAGTGTATTTAACAGTTCATTTATGAAAGTCAGGAATTGTGATCTGTATTAGTAAAGTATCCCAGAAAAATAAAAATAGTTTCTCTGTCTCTATTTATCTCTCTGTCTCTCAAGATAGAGACTAGATAGAAGAGAGGGGGGAGATTACTCTTAAGGAATTTATTCACACAATTGTAAGGCCTGGGAAGTCCAAGTACACTGGCAAGTTGGAGACCCAGGGAAGAGTGGGAATTTGAGTCCAAAAGCAGTCTGCAGGTAGAATTCCTTCTTCCCCAGGGGAGGTCAGTCTTTTCACCTTTTTCATTTAAGGCCTTCAACTGATTGGATGAGGCCCACCCACATAATGAAGGGTAATCTACCTTGTTCAAAGTTTACTGATTTAAATGTTTATCTAACCTAAAAAGTACCTTTGCAAAAATGCACACAATACTGTTTAACCAAATATCTAGATACCATGGCCTAAGCAACTTGACACGTTAACCTTCACATGATGTTCTGTATTTTATCACAGCCTATGAGGTTTTTCTTTTTATTAAAAGTTGTTACAGATAGTAGGCTAGTTTTATTTTTAACTTTTTGAGGAACCTCCATACTGTATCCCACATCGGCTGCACCAGTTTGCAATCCCAACAGTGCAAGAGAGTTCCCCTTTCTCCACATCCTTGCCAACAAGTGTTGTTCCTTATATTGTTAATTTTAACCATTTTGACAGGTGTGAGGTGATAGTGTGGTTTTGATTTCTACTTACCTGATGACAAGTGATGTTGAGTATCTTTTCACATGTATAATTGCCATCTGGATGTCTTCTTTGGAAAAATGTCTATTCATATCTTCTGCCCATTTTAAAATTAGATTATTTGTGTTCAGTGTTGAGTTGTATAAGTTCTTTATATATTTTGGATACTAACCCTTTATCAGATATGTCATCTGCAAATATCTTCTCCCATTCCACAGGTTGCCTTTCAGTTTTGTTGATTATTTCCTTTTGCTGGGCAGAAGCTTTTTATTTTTTATCTTTTATCTTTTTATTATTAATTTTTTTATTTTTAATTTAATTTAATTTTATAAATTTATTTTTTATTGGTGTTCAGTTTGCCAACATATAGCATAACATCCAGTGCTCATCCCATCAAGTGCCCCACTCAGTGCCTGTCACCCAGTCACCCCCACCCCCCACCCACCTCCCTTTCTACCACCCCTAGTTCTTTTCCCAGAGTTAGGAGTCTCTCATGTTCTGTCTCCCTTTCTGATATTTCCCACTCATTTTTTCTCCTTTCCCCTTTATTCTCTTTCACTATTTTTTATATTCCCCAAATGAATGAGACCATATAATGTTTGTCCTTCTCCGATTGACTCATTTCACTCAGCATAATGCCCTCCAGTTCCATCCACGTTGAAGAAAATGGTGGGTATTTGTCGTTTCTAATGGCTGAGTAATATTCCATTGTATACATAAACCACGTCTTCTTTATCCATTCATCTTTCAATGGACACCGAGGCTCCTTTCACAGTTTGGCTATTGTGGACATTGCTGCTAGAAACATCGGGGTGCAGGTGTCCCGGTGTTTCACTACATCTGTATCTTTGGAGTAAATCCCCAGCAGTGCAACGGCTGGGTCGTAGGGAAGATCTATTTTGAACTCTTTGAGGAACCTCCACACAGTTTTCCAGAGTGGCTGCACCAGTTCACATTCCCACCAACAGTGCAAGAGGGTGCCCTTTCTCCACATCTTCTCCAACATTTGTTGTTTCCTGTCTTGTTAGTGTTCCCCATTCTCACTGGTGTGAGGTGGTATCTCATTGTGGTTTTGATTTGTATTTCCCTGATGGCAAGTGATGCAGAGCATTTTCTATGTGCTTGTTGGCCATGTCTATGTCTTCCTCTGTGAGATTTCTCTTCATGTCTTTTGCCCATTTCATGACTGGATTGTTTGTTTCTTTGCTGTTGAGTTTAGTAAGTTCTTTATAGATCTTGGATACTAGCCCTTTATCTGATAGGTCATTTGTAAATATCTTCTTCCATTCTGTAGGTTGTCTTTTAGTTTTGTTGACTGTTTCTTTTGCTGTGCAGAAGCTTCTTATCTTGATGAAGTCCCAATAGTTCATTTTTGCTTTTGTTTCTTTTGCCTTCGTGGATATATCTTGCAAGAAGTTACTGTGGCCAAGTTCAAAAAGGGTGTTGCCTGTGTTCTTCTCTAGGATTTTGATGGAATCTTGTCTCACATTTAGATCTTTCATCCATTTTGAGTTTATCATTGTGTATGGTGCAAGAGAGTTGCTTAGTTTCTTTCTTCTGCTTGTGGATGTCCAATTTTTCCAGCACCATTTATTGAAGAGACTGTTTTTTTTATTCTCCAGTGGATAGTCTTTCCTCCTTTGTTGAATATATTAGTTGACCATAAAGTTGAGGGTCCACTTCTGGATTCTCTATTCTGTTCCATTGATCTCTGTGTCTGTTTTTGTGCCAGTATTTTCATGAAGTCCCAATGATTATTTTTTGCTTTTCTTTCCCTTGCCTCAGGAGACATATCTAGAAAGAAGTTGCTATGGCTGATGTCAAAGGTGTTACTACCTGTGTTCTCCTCTAAGAATTTATGATTTCCAGTCTCACATTTAGGTCTTTAGTTCATTTTGAATTTATTTTTGTGTATGTTCTAAGAAAGTGGTTCAGTTTCATTCTTTTGCTTGTTGCTGTCCAGTTTTCCCAAGACCATTTACTGAAGAGACCATCTTTTTCCCATTGGATACTCTTTCCTGTTTTGTCAAAACTGACTATAGAGTTGTGGGTTCATTGATGGCTTTTCTATTTTGTTCATTGATCTACATGTCTATTTTTGTGCCAATAATATACTGTTTTGATCACTACAGCTGTACCATATGATGTGAAGTCCAGAATTTTGATGCTTCCAGCTTTTCTTTCCTTTTTTTCAGATGGCTTTGGCTATTCAGGGTGTTTAGTGTCACATACAAATTATAGGATTGTTTGATTCAGTTCTGTGAAAAGTGCTGTTGGTATTTTTATAGGAATTGCATTAAATGTGTAGATTGCTTTGGATGGTATAGACATTTTAATTATATTTGTTCTTCCAATCCATGAGCATGGAATGTCTTTCCAAATGGAACTGCCCCACTCTCCAGCAATTGCACATAGATATTTACCCAAAGAACACAAAAATACTAATTCAGAGGGATACATGCACCACGATGTTTATGGCAGAATTATCTGCAATAGCCAAACTATGAAAACAGTCCAAGAGTCCACCCGCTAATTAATAGGTAAAGAAGGTATGGTATATAAATACAATGGATAAAAAAATACAATGGAATATAAGTCATAAAAAAAGAACAAAATCCTGCCATTTACAATGATGGACAGAGCTAGAGAGTATTATGCTAAGCAAAATAAGTCAGTCTGAGAAAGAAAAATATCATGTGATTTCACTTACATATGAAATATAAGAAACAAAACAAATAAGCAGGCAGAGGGAAACGAGAGAGAGGCAAACCAAGAAACACACTCTTTTAAAAAAAAGATTTTATTTAAATTCCAGTTTGCATATAGTGTGACATTCATTTCATTTGTATAATATAATGATTCAAAACTTCTATATAACACCCAAGGCTCATCACAAGTGCACCCCTTAATCTCCCATCACCCATCTAACCTATTCCTCCACTCACTTACCCTCTGGTCACTATCGGTTTGTTCTGTATAGTTAAGAGTCTGTTTCTTTCTTTTTATTTCTCAGATCCAGTGTTAAGGTTAGGAACAGGGTGAAGGTTAGGTTTAGGGTCAGGGTGAGGGTATGTGCCTGGTATCCTGCAGTTCAGAGATCTCTCCAGAGTGTTAGGTTTAGGGTAGCATTAGGGTAAGAGTTATGAGTAGACATCAGGAGCTATGGGTTACAGCTATGCTTAGTGTTAGGTTTAGGGTTAGGGTTATGGTGTGTGCCTGGTATCATGGTACTTCAGAGATCTCTCCAGGGAATAATACCCTATACATCTGTTAGAGTGAGAGCAGACATGGCAGCTATCTACTGAGCTAAGAAGAGAATTTGGGCCTCAAAATGTTTTTTAAATTCACATTCAATTGTTCCTTCTGTTTTTATCTCTACCTTCACAGCCATTTTCAGAAATATTACCAATTCTTAAAGATTTAGTATCTTCTCAAGAATGGAAACACTCTTGAGAACAAACTGGTGGTTGCTGTGTATGAGGTGGGTAGGGAGATGGATTGAAAAGGTGATGGGGATTAAGGAAGGCACTTGCTGTGATGAGCACTGGGTATTGTATAGAAGTGTTGGATCACTATGTTGTACACCTGAAACTAATATTACACTATATGTTAACTAACTGGAATTTAAGTAAAAACATTAAACAATCAAAAAATAATGAAAAGCAGAGAAGCAGCCTGGTTATTTTGGAGAATATACAAACATTTAAGAGTAGGTAATATTTCTGAAAATGGTTGTGAAGGTAGAGACAAAAATAGAAGGGACAATTGAGTATCTACTTAAAGAGTATTAAGAGCCTTGAAACCCCTCCTTGCCTCAGGTCAGTATATAGCTGCCATGTCTATTCTCACCCCAACAGAAGTCTGGGGTTTTATACCCTAGAGAGGAGCCTGAAGTGCTGAATGCCAGGCACATACCGTAACCCTAACCCTAACCCCTAACCCTAACCCCTAACCTCTAACCACTAACCCCTAATGCCTAAACCTAACCCTAACCCTCTGGAGAGGTCTCTGAACTGCAGAATACCAGGCACATATCCTCATCCTCACCTTAACCCTAAGCCTAACTCTAACCTCAACTCTAGATCTGAGAAAGTGGGTTCCTGATCCTATCATGAGAGAAGGTGAGAAACAGCCTATTTATTCTGGAGAAGATCCCAAACATTTAAGAATTGGAATATTTCTGAAAAATGGTGTGAAGGTAGAGATAAAACAGCAGGAGTAATTGAATATCTATTTAAAGAGTATTTAGAGCCATAAATCGCCTTCTTGCCTCAGCTCAGTCCATGAATGCCATGTCTATTCTTACCCCAGCAGAAGTCTGGAGTTTTATTCTCTGGAGAAGTCTCTGAACAGCAGGATGCCAGGCACATATCCTGACCCTAACCCTAACCTTAACCCTAACCCGTGATTCCTAATGCCTAACCCCTAATGCTAATCCTCACCGTAAGCTTCTGGAGAGATCTCTGAACTGCAGGATATAAGGCAAATAATCTTGCCCTGGCCCTAACCATAACCATAGCCATAAACATAAGCATAGCATAACCATAAGCAAAACCATAACTCTGGCCTTAATCTTAACTTTAACCCTAGAACCAAGGGGGAAAAGGATATAGTGTGTATACACACACACACACACACACACACACACACACACACAGTGGAATATTACTCAGCCATTAAAAGGATTAAAGTCTTGTCATTTGCAATGACTTTAGATGGAGCTAGAAATTCTTACGCTAAGTGAAATGAGTCAGTCAAAGACAAATACCATATGATTTCACTCATATATGGAGTTTAAGAAACAAAACAAATGAACAAAGAGATAAAAAGAGGAAAAACAGGGGATCCCTGGGTGGCTCAGCAGTTGAGTGTCTGCCAAGCTCAGGGTATGATCCTGGAGTTCCGGGATCAAGTCCCACATCAGGCTCCCTGCATGGAGCCTGCTTCTCCTTCTGCCTGTGTCTCTGCCTCTCTTTCTCTCTGTGTCTCTCATGAATAAATAAATAAAATCCTTTAAAAAATTTTTTAAAAATAAAAAGGAGGAAAAACAACAAGAATCTTTTTTTTTAATTTTTATTTATTTATGATAGTCACACAGAGAGAGAGAGAGAGAGGCAGAGACACAGGCAGAGGGAGAAGCAGGCCCCATGCACCGGGAGCCCGACGTGGGATTTGATCCAGGGTCTCCAGGATCGCACCCTGGGCCAAAGGCAGGCGCCAAACCGCTGCGCCACCCAGGGATCCCAAGAAAGAATCTTAACTATAGAGAACAAAGTGCTGGTTGTCAGAGGGGAAGTGGGTAGGGCATGAATTAAATAGGTGATGGGGATTAAGGAGTGCATTTGCTGTGATGAGCACAGGGTGATGTGTGGGAGTGTTGAATTAATATATTGTACACCAGAAACTAATATTACACTATATGTTAACTAACTGGAATTTAAATAACTTTAAAAACAATTATTATGGATACATGTGTATGCTAGGTTAAAATAAAGAGACATCTGGAAAAGGTAGGTGTACTACGTGGGATGTCACTCCATAGGATGTCAACCCCACTCCATGGGGGAAAACGCTGCCAGTAAACTGGTGCAGAAGGTAAGAACAAAAAGGGTAGTGATATCATATAGGAATCCTGTGGTACAGACACCTGTCTCAACCCACCAGTGGATTATTTAAAATATGAAGAATAAACACTGTGTTCAATTGATATGCCTAAATCTCTTTGTGTGTCACTTATTGCTGATGGTGACAACATTCAACTTTTGTTCCCCTCTGTAAACATAAAGTGCTTTCATAGTTGGAACCTCCTTATATCTTACAACATTTCTAGGTGTGTGACAGGGTTAGGTTTTATTCTATTTTACAGAAGAGGTCAAGGAAGAGGGAAAAAAACTAAACCAAAGCTCTAATGATACTGGCACAGGGACCCATCTTTCCTGATAGTTACTTCTGTGTCTCCCTAGCAGGCCCATTATGATGCAGTGTTCTATGGCCAATAAGGTGCAAGCAGATTGGAGTCAGAGTACCTCAGAAATGCTAAGGAAGTGGAGGCACCAGGTATCTTTAAGGAGAGGAGTGGGTGGTAAGTATAAAAAAACCACAGAATTGTTTCAAACTTTATTAAGGAGGTATTAGACCCCCAGATCTGTTCTATGACCCACTCAACCAGAAAACTGTTTTCCTTTATTCCTCCCAGAAGAACATGGGAGGTTTACCTTCTGGAGAGATTTATTTGGGGGAAGTTGTGGGCTTGGGTGTTCCAGGCATAGAGAAAGCCAGGGGTGAAACATGACCCAAAAGAATTAGGTGAAATTTAGAACCCTGAATGCCTACTGTGTAGCCTGGCTACACAGCCCAGGCTACACAGTACTTTCGTCTGTGAGAACTCACAGGTATACTAGAGCTCCAGGCAGGAATATACGTTTTGCCGATGCAATCTTATCAGCCTATGAACCATGTCTGATCTAGAAAGCCTTGAGGTCAGCCACAGCCTGTTCTGGTTGTATGTCACTCAAACTAAATTAAGCTGAAGGTGATCCAGACGTGTTTTCAGGCCTTGAGAAATCTGACTCACAGCACTACAACCAGCATAATCAACAGTCTACACTTCTGCAATGGCCCCTATAATCCCTAAACCTAAACCTTGTGAGGGGGCCAAGTGTTGTACAGTGTCATGGATACACCTCTGGGGAAACAATAGGTCCACATTACAAGAGTACTGGTTTAATAAATTCTGACCTTCTTTTCTAATTTTTCTCAGACCCATGCAAGAACTCAGGAAAAAGTTAGCTGGCTGTACCTGCTAATTATCATGACTATAATTGATGAAGACACTGGTAACAAATCATTGCCTTACCAGGGCCCTAGACCCCAGATATTAGATAGGGAGCCCCAGGGGAGTTTCTGCCCCCACATTCAGGGTTCTCACTGTTACCCAGCTTCTAATAGGTATCACTTGAGAAGAAGGACACTGGATGGTAATTGAAAACTCTGGTTATGTTGACATGTTATTTATTCTCTCATGATTTCTAAGGCATTTGCTTCTTTTCTGACACCCACAATATATGACAGTTATCACAAACGAGACTTAATTTGATGGGAAGAGGGCAAGTAAGTGAATTATACTTACAAAAACCTCAAAAATGCCTTTTATGTTACATACGCATTAATATCTCAATGTATAAAATTTTATCACACGCACACTCAATACAGAGGGGCAATAAGGCAATAGAGACGGTTAATAATGATACTATTGAACAATGTAATTCAAGTGATTTTTGTTTAATTGCTTACACTTTTTTCTGTATATCTATGATTTAACAAAGATTCTCCTTTTCAAAATGCAAGAGGTGGTAATTTTTTACGATACTAGAAAATATGGAAAAATATGCTTAAAGTTTTAAAAGTCACCGTTACTTCACCTATGAAAGATGTGACAATTCTATCTTTCCCTTTTATTAGGAAAACATAAAAAGATTTAAATTGTACGATACAAATGCTGTATTTCCCTCACAAACATATGCCCAAACCAACATTGTTAAGATATTGGTTCAGTTTCGTCTCTTGTTTCTACTGTGCACCTCTAAAAACTGAGATTTCCGTTATTAAACAATATTTTAATCATGATGGACATTCAGGTTCATCTCATGGCTTTGGAAAGTCACCTTGATCTTCCTCAAATAGTTAAACAGTTGTTACAAAACTATTCACCTAAATAATGTCTACTCTCCTCAGTGATTGAAAGTCTTATTATCATTTCACTAATATTTGTGTGATTTTGCTACTGTTTCTTGTATCTTCTACTAACAGGACTTGTGTCAATATGAATGGATGTTTGTATATGGCAGTGTAAGTGTGGCAACACAGTTATTTTTGCAGTTAGTTGCAAGGGCTAGATTATGTGATGTTGTTTTATCCAAGGTGCTTTATGTGGTTGGCCACACCCTGGGAACTCTTATCTCTTGACTTTGGCAGCAATGTTCTGTCAAAAAGACTCATTATCATACGTTGTGTGTCCTCGTTTTCTTGATTTCCTGGAGCTCAAATATAGCATAGGTGGTAAAATTGAGCAACAAGCAAAGTACATGGAATTTAAAAAAAATGTTCTTAATCAGTGTCTTATGTTTCAGGAGCTAGAGGGAGAGGACATCCACGCAATTCATGGGCCTCCAAGGTATCTAACTACAAGTTAAAAGAAGGGGACAGAGAAGCACAATGATTAAGCTGACCTCTTTAGCTTTTAACTTAGGATATAATGTTTTAGCTTTTTATTTTGTGGAAATATTTAAATTTTATATTGTGTGACCTGAGTTTTATAGTTGTGTACTTATACGCAACGGGTAAGAGAAAGACTTGAACAAATTAGTTCTTCATTTTCTACTTTAATTTGTCTTATTAGGGGAAAATGGCATGCCACTGTTTAAATACAAGATAAACCTTGGAATCTGGCTAAATATGTTTCAAAATTGTGGAGAGTCACTGTGTGGAAACAAAGGAATGGAACAGAGAGAAAGGATAGCTGGATAGGCCAAGATCAGCAGTGCCAGTGCAGTTATGGCCCAGGAAACACCTCAAATGAGTCAGCTGAACCAGACAAAATTGAAGAGTAGAGAAGCATTTAGACAGAGGAAGTCTGTTGTATGCAACACATTACAAATGAAGGGGACAAAAATATATCTATGTGGAAAAATGGAAATGATAGGCAATTGATAAAGTAAATTCAGTAGGCATAGGGGAATTCTTCAATCCTCTCAATTACCTCAGACATTTAAATTTACTCAACAATGGAAAACAGACTTTTGGCTCTCACAATGATAGACTGCCACATGGTAAGCACTCAATAAACATTTTTTAACAAGCGAACGAGCAAATACAAGAAAGGCTTTCTGCATTGGGCAGTGGCATCTTAGATCATTTGAAGAGTTGTGGGTTGCCTGGATGAACACTAACAATGATTTATTTTATTATAGAAGTATCCAATTTGTTGGGGCAGATCCCACAGTTGTCACAAAAAAAGATTTTCTATTTTAGTAAAGACAAAGAAATAGACATTTCTGCTTATTTTTCAGAATAGGATCTATGCCAGTAGAATGGCATGAGGACTTTTCCTATTAATCTAGGAGAAGTAAAGTGAAACTATCAAGTGCAACAATTATATTATTTAGGAGATTTAGACTCAATTGATGCATCTATTGTCCAGATTGTGTTTTCTAAGAATAATTTCCAAATAAAAACAAACCACTCTCAAACAGGGGGTGGGGGATGTGCAAAAGGGATCTCATAGCTCAAGAATCTAATGGTGAAGGGAAAGAGCGGATAGACTTCAATTCTAGACTCAGCCTTGTATACACAGTATGACATCACTTAAGGAAGAACCCTGGGTGTCTTTCCCAGGTCTGAGTTGAAGAGAGAAATGACATGGCTGGTAGGGACTACTAGAGTGAGGATATTTCCTATCTTTCTACAGGCTGTCAACAATCCAGATGAGGAACATGTGGCCTTTGTTGTGTTGATTGATATTATGCAGAACCAATCTGAAGACAGTGGCTTGCCAAGCCAACCTGCTGCTCCCCGTGAATCTTGGAAGACCCCATTCAGGAGAACTTTGGATTGTTTTACAAAATGCTTTGGGTGACAGCAATGTCCCAATCTCTAGCTCTCTTGATTTCTCCCTTCCAAACTGTCTCCCCTTTCTGATAAACCAGGAGAATCCCTAGGTTTTCTAACTTTAAGGTTCTCCCAGGACCAGCTGACCTTCTTCTTTCCTTCATAGGAAAGGATATAATACAAACACAAATTCCATGATTTGAGACCATGTATGTTACAAACACAGACCCTTAAATATAAATATTCCTCTACTACCACATTCACCTAATTTTTACCATTATTCTCTTGGTTGTTTTATAATAATGCTGGCATGCTTGCTTATTTTTCCCTTCATCATATTTGTAGCATCTGTTTAAAATAGGCAGCACCCTCAGGGATGGAGGTTGTCAGGGTTGGTGGGAGTGGGGAATTCACTATAGGGAGATACCACTTTACTTAGCCCTCTGAGGCTATACCTCCACCATCTAGGGGCACTACTGCTTGTTCCTGACTCATTCATGGAATAGAAAACTGTGACCAGTAGGCAGTGATTTAGTTTTTCAGGATTCCCCCCCCCCCCCATACACACACACACACAGACGTCAGTTCTCATACTGAGTGGGACTATTCCATGAAGGGTTAAGAAGAAATAATACCTGTCTACTCAGCTATCAATCTTCAGCGCTATCATCTATCTATCTATCTATCTATCTATCTATCTATCTATCTATCTATCTATCTCTATATGCCGACACCTCATATATAAGGGAGATGAGCAATGATTCAAAAGGAGCAGCGTTAGGAGAGAAGTTGCTTCAGGATTCTAGAGAAAGTTTACCTTAAACTTTATTATTGTAATGAACTCATGACCATCACCACTCCACTGTCAGACAGAATCCCACCAACAACATATCACCCCCAACATCAGGTTGTTCTTTCTTATTTGGGATTTTTTTTCTTCCTCAGCTTCTCTTGAAAGGTAACAGAACATAACATTCTCAAGGAAAGAAGAAAAGTTTTGAAGCATAACTGACCTTAACTTGACAAACTTGGAGGAAGACTCCAGAGAATTCATTTGAGTAATTTTCAAAATATTCTAGAGTGAAAATGTATTATTACTTGCTACATAAAATTATTAAAAGGCATTTAACAACACTTAATTAGAAGTCTAAGTGAACATCACAACTTAAAAAAACTTTTATCAAAGCCTATGTCTCTCAACTCCACAAGATAAAAAAGCCAAAACCATATGCCACCACAATCGCATATATATATATATATATATATATATATATATATATATATATATATGCCTGTTTTTATGCCAATGCCATACTGTTTTGACTACCGTAGTAGTTATACAGTTTATTTAGTAGTGATATAGTTTCAAATCAGGAAGTATAATGCTTCCAACCGAGACGTATAATGCTTCCAACTTTGTTTTACTTTCTCTAGATTGCTTTGGCTATTCAGGACATTTTGTGATTCTACATAAATTTTAGGATTGCTTTTTCTATTTCTATAAAAAGCCATTGGGATTTTGATACAGACTGGATGAATCTGTAGGTTCCTTTGGGCAGCATGGACATTTTAACAGTATTAAATCTTCTAATCCATGACTTCTTCAATTTTTTCCATCGACATCTTATGGTTTTCTGTGTGTTGGCTTTTTAACTCTGGATCAATTTGTTCCTTGGTATTTTTGATGCAATCATATTTTGGATTGTTTCCTTAATTTCTCTTTCTGATCATTTGTTATTAGTGTGTAGAGGTGCAAAAGATTACTTTACTTTGATTCTGTATCCTGCAGCTTTTTTAAAATTCATTTTTTAAATTTTTTTTTGGTGGAGTCTCTAGAGTTCTCATATGGAATATCACATCATTTGCAAATAAACAGTTCTACTTCTTCCCTTCCCAGTTTGGATGCCTTCTGCTTATTTTTTCTTGGCTAACTGCTTTGGTTAAGACTCCTATTATGATAATGAATAAAAGGGGGGTGAGAGCGAACATCCTTGTCTTTTTATGGTCTTAGAAAATTGCTTTTAGCTTTTCACCATTGAGCGTGATGTTAGCTGTGTTCTTGTTATATATGGCCTTCATTATGTTGAGACGTATTCCCTCTATAGTCACTTCGTTGAGAGTTGTTGCCATGAATGGATGTTGCATTATGTCAAGTGCTTTTCCTGCATCTATTGGGATGGTCATGTGATTTTTTATACTTCATTTTCTTTTCTCTTTTTTTATTAAGATTTTATTTATTTATCCCTGAGAGACACAGAGAGAAGCAGAGAGATAGACAGAGGGAGAAGTAGGCTCCTCACAGGGAGCCCGATGGGGGACTTGGTCCCGGGCCCGGGATCACGCCCTGAGTCAAAGGCAGCCGCTCAACCACTCAGCCACCCAGGCGTCCCTATACTTCATTTTCCTAACATTGTATCATATTGATTGACTTGTAGATGCTGAACCATCCGTGTATTCCTAGTATCAATCCCTCTTGTTTGTGGTATATCATTTCTAGTGTATTACTGAGTTTGGTTTTCTAATATTTTGTTGATGTATTTTGCATCTATATTCATCAAAGATATTGGCCTATAATTTCCTTTACTTGCGTGTCCTTGTCTGGTTTTGGTGTTAGGATCATGCTTGAATCATAAAATGAGTTTTGAAGTGCTCCCTCCTCTTCAATTTTTTAGGAGTGTTAGGGAAGAATTAGTATTATTTCTTCTTGAAATGCATGGTATAATTTATCAGTGAAGCCACCTGGCCCTGAACCTGTGTTTGTTGGTAGGTTTTTGACTACTGACTCATTCTCTTTACTAGAAATTGGCCTATTCAGATTTTCTATTACTTCATGACTCTATCTTGATAGGTTGTATGCTTTGAGATTTTAAGCATTTTGTCTAGATTATACAATTTGTTGGTTTATAATAGTTCGTGGTGGTCTTGTGATTCTTTTTATTTGTGTGCTAACATTTGTAACATGTCTCGTTTTTCATTCAGTATTTTATTTCTTGGAACCCTCTCTTTTCTTGGTGAGTCTAGCTAAATGCTTTTCAATTATTTAGTCTTTTTAAAATATTAGCCCTATGTTTATTGAACTTTTCTATTGTCTTTTAGTGTCTATTTCATTTGTATCCACTCATATTTGATATTTCTTTAATTCTATAAGTTGTGAGCTTTGTTCTTCTTTCATAGTTTCTTGATGTTTAATGTAGGTTGATTTGGGGGGATCCTTCTTATTTTCCTAGTATATATATCTATTGCTAAAAGGTTCCCTCTTAGAACTTGCTGAATCCCCTCAGTTTTGGTATGCTGTATTTACACTTTCATTTGTCTCAAGATATTTTTTATTTCCCTTTTGATTTCTGCTTTGACCTATTGACCATTCATAAGCATGTGGCTTATTTTCCACATATTTGTGAATTTTCCAGTTTCTATCCTGTAATTGTTTTCTAGTTTTTATCATTGTATCCCAAATAGATGATTGATACAATTTTAATCTTTTAAAATTTCTTAAGATATCCTTTTGATCTAATATATGATGTATCTTAGGAATGTTCCATATGTGTTTGATAAGAATGTTCGTTCCGCTGCTGTTATTTAGAATGTTCCATAAATGTCTGTTAAGTCAATTTGGTGTAATGTATAGTTTAAGTGCATGTTCTGTAATTGATTTTCTGTCAGATCTATCCACTGTTAAAAGTAAGGTATTAGCATTCCCCCAATAATTGTATGCTCTTCTATTTCTCTCATCAGTGCTGTTAATATTTGCATTATATATTTGTGTTCATTTTTATGTGCACAAATATTTACATGTATGACTTCTTGTTAGATTGACCCATTTATCATTATAAGTGACCTTTATTGTCTCTTGTTTTGTCTTTGGCTTACAATCTATTTTGTATTATATAAATAAAGTTATCCCTGCTTCTTATTGTTTTCCATTTGCATAGAATATTAGTCCTTCCTTTTGGTGTGTGTATGTCCTTAAAGCTGAAGTGAGTCCCTTGTTAGAAACATATAGTTGGATCATGCCTTTTTAAAATTCATTCAGCCACTCTGGTTTTAGAGTAGAGAATATTGTCCAGTGATATTCAAAGTAGTTATTGACAAGTATGGACTTACTATTCATAATTTGTTCATTGTTTTCGTTCTGTTTTGTAATTCCTTTGTTCTTTTGTACTTCTCTTAGTCTCTTTTTTTTACTTGATTTTATCTGTAGTGGTATGCTTTGATTCTCTTCTTTTTACCTTTTGTGTATCTACTATATGATTATGCTTTGTGGTTACCATGAAGATTATATAAAATATGCATAACAGTCAATTTTAAGATGATAGCAACTTAACTTTGAATGCACACTAAAGCTTTATATTTCTAGTCTCACCCTCCAAAGATAGTTTATGTTTTTGATGGTACAATTTTCATCTTTCTACTGGAAGTGGTTTTTAATTTTCCTTCCAGATTATTAATGTGCAGTAGTGAAACTAATATTGTGTGTTTTTATAGTCTACAAATTCGGTGATTTTGTTTATTAGTACTAAAGGATTTTTTGTAGACTCTAGGTTTTCCTACATATATGTTCATATTATGTGTGACAGAGTTAATGTTATATCTACCTTTCCAAATACATGCTCTTTATTTCTTTTTCTTGCCTAATTATTCTGACTAGGTCTTCCAAAACTGTGTTGAATATAAATGGTGAAATATCATCCTCGTCTTATTCTTTATCTTTTAGAAAAATCTTTACCATTGTGTATGCTGTTAATCATGAGCTTTTCTTATATAGCTTTTTATCACATTGAAGTATTTTCTTTCTAGTCATAGATATTGAGTTTTTCATCATAAAAGAATGTTGAATATTTTTCTTCCAAATTTTTATTTATAATTCTAATTACTTAATATATAGTGTAATATTGGTTTCAAGTGTAGAATTTAGTGATTTATCACTTACATGTAACACCCACTGCTCACCACTAATTTGTAACTTCATTACTACCCATAACCCATTACCCATTACCCCTTCCCTCGCCCACCTCCCTCCATCTACTTCACTTTTTTCTCTATCATTAAGAGTCTCTTATGGCTTGTTCCTCTCTTTTTTATCCCTTTCCTATATAGTCCTCTATTTTGTTTCTTAAATTCACATATGAGTCAAATCATTTAGTATTTTTCTTTCTCTGACTGACTTACTTCACTTAGCATAATACCCTCTAGTTCCATCCACATCATTGCAAATGGCAAGATTTCATTCTTTTTGATGGCATATATATATGAAATATCAGCTGATGGACACTGGGGCTCTTTCCATAGTTTGGCTACAGAATGGGAGAATATATTTGAAAATGGCATGTCTGATAAAGGGTTAGTATCCAAAATCTATGAAGAAATTATAAAACTCAACGCCAAAGAAACAAATAATCCAGTTAAGAAATGGGCAGAAAACAGGGATCCCTGGGTGGCGCAGCGGTTTGGCGCCTGCCTTTGGCCCAGGGCGCGATCCTGGAGACCCGGGATCGAATCCCACATCGGGCTCCCAGTGCATGGAGCCTGCTTCTCCCTCTGCCTGTGTCTCTGCCTCTCTCTCTCTCTCTCTCTCTATCTCTGTGTGTGACTATCATAAATAAATAAAAAATTTAAAAAAGAAAGAAATGGGCAGAAAACATGAATAGACATTTTTCCAAAGAAAACATATAAACATGTAAATGGCCAACAGTTACATGAAAAGATGCTCTATATCACTCATCATCAGGGATATAGCATTTGTATGCTATATCAATATTATTCTGCACTGGGTGGTAGGGTAAGATAAAAGTCTGACTTCGGCTCAAATCATGATCTTGGAGTCCTGGGGTCGGGCACACATTGGGCTCCGTGAGACGTCTGCTTGAGATTCTTTCCCCCTCTCCCTCCAACCCTCCCTCTGCTTGTGTTCTCTTTCAAAAAAAAAATGTTTAAAAAATAAATTGATGATGTGATTTCACCTCACATCTGTCAAAATGACTAAAATCAATAACACAGGAAACAGATTTTGGTGAGGATATAGAAAGGGGAACCCTCTTTAAATGTTGATGGGAATGCACACTGGTGCAGGAATTCTGGTAAACAGTATGGAGGAATCTCAACAACTTACAACTAGAACTACCCTATGATTGACCAATTGCACTACTAGGTATTTACCCGAAGGATGGAAAAATACAGATTCGAAGAAGTACACGAATTCTGAGGTTTCTGGCAGCATTATCAACAAGAGTGTATAATTTTATCAAATATTTTCTCTTCATCAGTTTAGAAAATCATGCTCCCTCTTCTCTTTATTTTGTATGCTATATCAATATTATTATGTTGAACAAAAATTGCATTCCCAAAATATCCCATTTGGTCATTGTTTATCATCCTTTTAATGTGCTGTTAAATTCCCTTTGGAATTATTTTGTCGAAGATTTTTGAAACAAAGTTCAAAAGTGATAATGATCTGTATTTTTATCCTCTCATAGTATCTTTTTCTGCTTTGAGTATTAGAATAATGCTAGAACCATATTTTGAAAAAATTTTAAAGGAATTTGGCATTAATTTTTCTGTAGATGTTTGGTACTATTCACCTTCAAAACCACTTGTTCCCTGGGGGGTTTCTTCGATAGGAAGTTTCTGATTGCTGATTCTGATTTTAACTAGCTACTCAATTTTGACATAAGTTGTTATATATTTATGATTTATTTGTATTGTATTCTGTGTTTCTGGGGAGGTATTCAATTCTTCCAGGTTAACCAATTTGTTGTCATACCAGTTTTCATACTATTATAATTATTTTTATCACTATTCTATTATTGTAATGCCTTTTCTTTCACTACTGTTTTGGTTATTTGAGTCTTCACCTGTTTGTAAATCTAATTAAAAGATTGCCAATTTTCTTGTAGTTTATGAGAACAAACTTCATTTTGCTGTTCTTTTCTATTGCTTTTATATTTACTATATTTATCTCTGCTCTAATCTTTATTATTGCTGTCCTCCTTGAGCTTTAGTTTAGTTCTGCATTCCTACTTATTCAGTGTGTTACCCGAGACAGTTGATTTAACATCTTTCTTCTTGATTTTTATTTAAAGCAAATAAAACTAAATGATATATGGTAGCTATTACAAGACATGCATTATACTGACAACAAAAAAAATACACAAAACGACTCACCAATTTCTTATTATTCCTACACTTTCCTGTTACCTATGTTCTTCAGGTTATGCCCATTTGTTGTACCTGCCCATGTATTGTACCTGGAAATGCATCCCTTCCCAACTCTGCACTAATTGACCTGGCATAAGTAGCTTGAAATTGGCAAATGCTACAACACAAGGCATTTCCCCCCAAGTCACCCCTTCCTCCAGAAAGCCCGTTGTTAAACACTTACAGGCATACCCCTGGTTGAAATTGATCCACTCTGCAGATACTCTCATGTGGTGGATATCCTCAGATCCAAACAATGCCGTTGTAGAACACATGAGAGTCGAGGCCTAACCCACACTATTTATTCTACAAAGTGATGTTTTGAATCTGTGAACTGGAGGAGTACATGACAAAATAGATGGATATTTCCTCATTTATGACAAAGTCCTAAGATGCCCATAATTTGCCACCATGAAGAGGCTTTTTAAAAAGGCATAGAGCAGTGTACCCACACAAGTGCGCTTGTGTGCATACATTTATGAGGTGTGGGGAAGTGGAGTGGCAGGGGGGCTGAAGTATCAGTATCAGGTCTAAAAGGTTCTGCATAGAAGGACAGGCGGGACTCAGAAAAATGAAAGGGTACAGGATAAAGAGACTCACTCCTTCTCTCAGTCTCCATCACTTTATTTCTCTTTTCCTCCCTCTTCTCATGCCACATCCTTTAACCCCAAATAGAATTTCCCTTTTACCAATTCAGCTGTGAGACTGTGGCGCACCTAGGATGCAGTTGCACAACAGGGCTTTAGTCCTTTTCCACGTGACACAGCTTCCTTCCTCTGTGATTATGTGGGCTTGTTTATCTAATATCTGGGAGAAGAGGGTTTCGGGTCACTGCTTTAAGGGGCAAATCAGGGAAGGGAGGAAAGCTTGAGATGGATGTCAGTCTTCCCCTATGTGCCAAGTGGCTTTGCATGTTTATCTGGCAATAGATAAGATTGATTAGAAGCCTGACTTCTCAAGGCCTGAAAGCGTAAGTTGTCATCACCATCAGTCATCTTGGGTAAATATGAGGGAAGCAAGGAAGGAGGGAGAAAACACGATGGGAAATAGTGATGGGGCATATCCAATTGAGCTTTCTGCCTTTGGGGCAGGGTCGCCAGTTCTTCCTTTGTTTGGAACATCAGCAGAGGACTGAGAAACAAGTGGAGGTAAGATCGGATCCACTACTACATGTTGTTACCTTGAGTACAAAACAAAGAGACTATTTTTGAGACTCTTCTGACTGGATGTCTGCTTTTTCAAACTTTGAGCCTTTCATTCAATGGTTTGGATATATAGAGATAGATAGATAGATAGATAGATAGATAGATAGATAGATAACTTTTTAGAAGGTAAATTATTAGCTAATTCAGGGCCTGGTAAAGAGAAGGGAGTCCTCTCCCACCCATCTTTGACTAAAAATTTCCCCCAAAACACTTGTGCAAGTGGGGGGTAATAATACCTAGCTCAGAGACCTGCTGTGAGGCTATATGTCTTCAGCATACAGGGGGCACAAAATCAAGAAATGATATTGATTCTTCCTCATATTTCATGGGTCCTTCAAAAATAGGCTCTGGGTCTAATTCACCTCCCCTCTTTGATTCTTCTGGCCCTGGTTGGCTTCAGTGTCCCCCACTGTAAAATACACATTGGACTAGAATCAGCCTGGCATTTGCTTGGTCATAGTTGGCCTGAATGGATGTTTTCCTTGGCTCATGTAGAGGTCTTAAAGAGGAAACCAGAGCCAACATTTTAAAATTGAGATATTTTATGTAGATATCTGGAATTCCATTTTCTCTTGAAAAATCAGGAGATGTGGCAATGCAGAGTCTACATTCCTGCATGGCAACAATCGGCTAGAGCCAGGTGCCACCTGGCCCCTTAGGTAGAAAATGCACTGTCAGTTGACCAGAGCCTATCTGGGCTGTTCCACTCATTTATAAGACCTGCTTGACCCTGCAGACAACTCAATTTGGGGCCCTATGGACAGATGGAAAGTCTGTGCCAGGCAGAGGGTAGGCACTTACTTGCTCAATGAGTAAAACCCTTAACACCATTTTCTTTTCCCCACTACCATTTTCTTCTCTAGTTGTGTTACAAAATCCCAGTTATTGGTGGTCAGGCAAGATGCCAGAGGAGTAAGATCCCCAAGACACCTGTTCCCACCAACTTAGCTAGATAAGTTTCAAATCATCCTGAAAACCTACGAATTCAACTTGACATTTAAAGAAAGAACAGCTGAAACATTACAGAGAGAAGAGTTTGGGCTTGTAACAAGTACAACTCATTTTGAGCCACACTACAAAGAAGAACTTACCACAAAAGACAGAATCAGTAACAATACTCTATGCCACAGAGTTACAGAATTTGGATTACAATTTGATGTCAGAAAACCAATTCAGAAGCACAATTATAAAGCTACTGGTGGCTCTGCAAAAAAGCATAAAGGATTCAAGACAATTCATGACTGCAGAATTTGATCTAATCAGGCCGAAATTAAAAGTCAACTAAATGAGATGCAATCCAAACTGGAGGTCCTAAAGACGAGGGCTAATGAAGTGGAAGAAAGAGTGAGTGACATACAAGACAAGTTGATGGCAAGGAAGGAAGCTGAGGAAAAAAGAGAAAAACAAAGGCCATGAAGAAAGGTGAAGAAATAAATGACAGCCTCAGAAGGAAAAATCTATGTTTAATTGGGGTTCCAGAGGGCGCTAAGAAGGACAGGGCACCAGAAAGAATATTTAAACAAATCATAGCTGAGAACTTCCCTAACTTGGGAAGGGAAACAGGCATTCAGATCCAGGAGATAGAGAGATCCCCCCACCAAAATCAATAAAAACTGTTCAATACCTCTACACTTAATAGTAAAACTTGCAAATTCCAAAGATAAAGAGAAAATCCTTAAAGCAGAAAAGACAAGAGATCCCTAACTTATATAGGAGAACAACAGAGACATTGAAAGCCAGAAAGGGCTGGCAGGATATGTTCAGGGTCCTAAATGAGAAGAACATGCAGCCAAGAATACTCTATCCAGCAAGGCTCTCATTCAGAATAGAAGGAGAGATAAAGAGCTTCCAAGATAGGCAGAAAATGAAAGAATATGTGACCGCCAAATCAGCTCAGCAAGAAATATTAATATTCCTCTTTCTGTAAAATAAGAGGAAGCCCAAAGAAGTAATCCACAAAAACAGGGACTGAAGAGGTATTATAATGACACTAAATTCATATCTTTCAATAATCACTCTGAACGTGAATGGGATTAATGATCCTATCACAAGATGCAGGATTTCAGACTGGATTAAAAAGCAAGACCCATCTATTTGCTGTCTACAAGAGACTCATTTTAGACATAAGGACACCTCCAGCCTGAAAATGAAAGGTTGGAGAACCATTTACCATTCAAATGGTCCTCAAAAGAAAGCAGGGGTAGCCATCCTCATACCAGATAAGTTAAAGTTTATCACAAAGACTGTAGTAAGAGATGAAGAGGGACACTATATCATAATTAAAGGATCTATCCAACAGGAGGACCTAACAATCATGAATATTTATGCTCCGAATGTGGGAGCTGCCAAGTATATCAATCAATTCATAACCAAAGGAAAAACATACTTAGATAATACTACACTTATACTGGAGATGTTACCACAGCACTTTCTGCAAATGACAGATCTTCTAAGCTCAACATCTCCAACGAAACAAGAGCTTTAAATGAAACAGTGGACCAGATGGATTTCACAGATATTTACAGAACTTTAGATCCAAACGCAACTGAATACACATTCTTCTCAAGTGCACATGGAACTTTCTCCAGAATAGACCACATACTGGGTCACAAATCAGGTCTCAACTGATACCAAAAGATTGGGATTGTCCCCTGCATATTTTCAGACCATAATGCTTTGAAACATGAATTTAGTCACAAGAAGAAATTTGGGAGACATGCAAACACGTGGATGTTAAAGACCATCCTGCCAAAAGATGAAAGGGTCAACCAGGAAAAGAGAGAAGAATCAAAAAGATTCAAGGAAACTAATAAGAATGAAGATACAACCATTGAAAATATTTTGGGATACAGCAAACGCAGTCTTAGGACGGAAAAACATCACAATAAAAGCATCTCTCAAAAAATTGGAAAAAACTAAAATAAACAAGCTAACCTTGCACCAAAAGGGACTGGAGAAAGAACAGCATATAAAACCTACACACAGCAGAAGAAGAGAGTTAATAAAGATTTGAGCAGAACTCAATGAAATAGAGACCAGAAGAACTGTAGAACAGATCAACAAAACCAGGAGTTGGTTCTTTGAAAGAAGTAATAAAATAGTTAAACCATTAGCCAGCCTTATTAAAAACAAAAGAGAAAAGCCTTAATTAATAAAATCACGAATGAAAACTGAGAGATCACCACCAATACCAAGGAAATACCAACGATATTAAAAACATAGTATGAGCACCTATACGCCAATAAATTAGGCAATCTAGAAGAAATGGACGCATTTCTGGAAAACCACAAAGTACCAAACCTGAAACAGGAAGAAATAGAAAACCTGAACAGGCCAAAAACCAGGGAGGAAATTGAAGCAGTCATCAAAAACCTCCCAAAACACAAAAGTCCAGGGCCAGATGGTCTCGCAGGGGAATTCTATTAAACGTTTGAAGAAGAAACAATACCTATTCCACTAAAGCTGTTCCAAAAGATAGAAAGGGATGGAATACGTCCAAACTCGTTCTATGAAGCCAGCATCACCGTAATTCCAAAACCAAAGGCCCCACCAAAAAGGAGAATTATACACCAATATCCCTGATGAGCACAGATAAAAAATTCTCAACAAGATGCTAGCCAATAAGATCCAACAGTAGATGAAGAAGATTATTCAACATGACCAAGTGGGATTTATCCCTGGGTTACAAGGGTGGTTCAACACTTGTAAAGCAATCAACGTGATAGATGGTATCAGCAAGAGAAAAAACAAGAACCAAATATGATCCTCTCAATAGACGCAGAGAAAGCATTTGACAAAATACAGCATCCATTCCTGATCAAAACTCTTCAGAGCATAGGGATAGAGGGAACATTACTCAGCACCTCAAAAGCCATCTACGAAAAGCCCACAGCCAATTTCATTCTCAATGGGGAAACACTGGGAGCCTTTCCCCTAAGATCAGGAACAAGACAGGGATGTCCACTCTCACCACTGCTATTCAACATGGTACTAGAAGTCCTAGCCTCAGCAATCAGGCAACAAAAAGAAATAAAAGGCATTCAAATGGGCAGAGAAGAGGTCAAACTCTCCATCTTCGCAGATGACATGATACTGTATTAGGAAACCCAAAATACTCCACCCCAAGCTTGCTAGAACTCATGCAGCAATTTGGCAGTGTGGAAGGATACAAAATCAATGCCCAGAAATCAGTGGCATTTCTATAAACAAACAAAGAAAGAGAAATTAAGGAGTCAATCCCATTTACAATTGCACCCAAAAGCCTAAGATACCTAGGAATAAACCTAACCAAAGAGGTAAAGGATCTATACCCTAAAAACTACAGAACACTTCTGAAAGAAATTGAGGCAGACACGAAGAGATGGAAAAATATTCCGTGCTCATGGATTGGAAGATTTAATATTGTGAAAATATCTATGCAATCCAGGGCAATTTACACATTTAATGTAATCCCTATCAAAACACCATGGACTTTCTTCAGAGAGTTGGTACAAATCATTTTAAGATTTGTGTGGAATCTGAAAAGACCCCGAATAACCAGGGGAATATTAAAAAGGAAAACCATAGCTGAGGGCATCACAATGCCAGGTTTCAGGTTGTACTACAAAGCTGTGGTCATCAAGACAGTGTGGTACTGGCACAAAAACAGACACATAGATCAATGGAACAGTATAGAGAATCCAAAAGTGGACCCTCAATTTTATGGCCAACTAATATTCAACAAAGCAGGAGAGACTATATCTACTGGAATAAAGACAGTCTCTTCAATAAGTGGTGCTGGGAAAATTGGACATCCACATGCAGAAGAATGAAACTAGACCACTCTCTTGCACCATACACAGAGATAAACTCAAAGTGGATGAAAGATTTAAATGTGAGACAAGATTCCATCCAAATCCCAAGGGAAAACACAGGCAACACCCTTTTTCAACTTGGCCACAGTAACTTCTTGCAAGATACATCCATGAAGGCAAGAGAAGCAAAAGCAAAAACGAATTATTGGAACTCTATCAAGGTAAAAGGCTTCTGCACAGCAAAGGAAACAGTCCATAAAATTAAAAGACAACCTACAGAATGGGAGAAGATATTTGCAAATGACCTATCAGATAAAGGGCTAGTTTCCAAGACCTATAAAGAACTTATTAAACTCAACAGCAAAGAAACAAACAATCCAATCATGAAATGGGCAAAAGACATGAACAGAAATTTCACCAAAGAAGACATAGACACGGCCAAGAAGCACATGAGAAAATGCTCCACATCCCTTGCCATTAGGGAAGTACAAATCAAAACCACAATGCGATACCGCCTCACATCAGTGAGAATGGGGAAAATTAACAAGAAAGGAAACAAACGAATGTTGGAGAGGATGTGGAGAAAGAGGAACCCTCTTGCACTGTTGATGGGAATGTGAACTGGTGCAGCCACTCTGGAAAACTGTGTGGAGGTTCCTCAAAGAGTTCAAAATAGATCTGCCCTACGACCCAGCCATTGCACTGCTGGGGATTTACTCCAAAGACACAGATGCAGTGAAATGGCAGGACACCTGCACCCCAACGTTTATAGCAGCAATGTCTACAATAGCCAAACTGTGGAAGGAGCCTCGGTGTCCATCGAAAGTTGAATGGATAAAGAAGATGTGGTCTATGTATACAATGGAATATTACTCAGCCATTAGAAACGACAAATACCCACCATTTGCTTCGACGTAGATGGAACTGGAGGGTATTATGCTGAGTGAAATAAGTCAATCAGAGAAGGACAAACATTATATGTTCTCATTCATTTGGGGAATATAAAAAATAGTGAAACGGAATAAAGGGGGAAGTAGGTAAAATGAGTGGGAAATATCGGTGAGGGTGACAGAATATGAGACACTTAATTATGGGAAACGGTCAAGAGGTGGTGGGCAAGGAGGTGGGCGGGGGTTGGGGTGACTGGGTGATGGGCACGGGGGGGTACGTGATGGGATGAGCACTGGGTGTTATGCTATATGTTGGCAATTTGAACTCCAATAAAAAAAAACATTAAAAAAAAAGAAATCCCAGTTATTGAGTATGGGGGTTCTCACTTTGGAATATAAATTGAAGAAGTCCGTCAGAGTCACGATGGTCTACATTATACTGTGGTAAAAAACAACACCTATATCTCACTGCCGTACAACAATAAGGGTTTATTATTTGTTCACACACATAATCCTAGACACAGAATGAAAACGTCCTTGTATTTTGACAAGCATGGATACATACATAAGCGCACGGCTATGTTTGCGATCACAAGTCAAATGAAAACTCTTGGATATGAACAAATGACCTTTCACAGAACCCTATTGAGAGAATGATCAGCTTCAGTCGCACAACCATGTTTTTCTAAGAGACATAAAAAGGCCCCAGAATCCAAGGCAGTAAGGGATGGCGGTACAAGAATATCCACCCTCAGCCAAAAATTGCCCCCTATAATAAAAAGGGCCTGAAAAAGCCTGTAAAAGAACCTGCAGGTTAAAAAAAAAAAACATGTTAAGCATACTGGACATTAAACACTTTGCAAATGCATAAATAAGCAGTACTCTAGTGAGGCCTTCTCTTCTGGGCTTCTAGCTCAAGAGGGAGATGCACCCCAGATGTCCAATAGGCAGAGAAATAGTGGTGGCTGGCCTGGGTCTCAGAGAGGGGCTAGGAGGCTGGAGTCCTGTATCTCCAGCAGGAGCTGCAGATAGAAAGGAAGGCATCAGAGCCAGGTCAGATCCATTTCCTCTCCTGGCTCCCCCCTCTTTTTTGTTCCACCCAATCTAGGCTTTGTCACCTGGACTTACAGACTACAGCACAGAACTCTTCCTCGCTGATTTGCTCATCTCAGGTCTTGCCTCCTCCAGTCCCTCCATCAGAGCCACCACATTTCTTTCTGTTGAGCCCAATATCTTTGAATATACTCCTCCCTAGCTCACACATTCCCTGCCTCCTCACCACGCACAGTTTCTGGTCTAGCCCCTAAGCCTGGCATTCCAGACCTCTGTGATTGGCAGCCTCTCCGGCTTCGCCCCCTTCTGTTCCAGCAGTTCCTCCTTCACTCAGGTTGCTGCTTCACTCGTGCACCATACCCCATCCAACATTTTCGTCTAGGAATGACCATCCTTCCCTCTCAGCCTTCTCAGGCATCTACCTCTCCTCAGACTTCCTCTGTTCCTTCCTCTCCAGGCTCATCAATGAAATTTAGCCACAAAACACAAGGGAAGTGTAAAGGCATCCAGGCTCCACATGGAGACTGGAATCAGAGAGCAGATCACCCTCCAGCCTAGGCTCTCATCACCTATGCATATCCTGCCCACCACAGCAGAACTGTAGGGGTGTGGATAGAAAGCTCTGGGCTGGGAGTGAGGGGACCTGGGTGTTCCACTTGATAGGCTGCATGCCCCAGGGCAAGTCCCTGCCACTCACGGGGTCTCGGTTTCCTTGTTTCTTGATGCTAGGGTGCTAGGGGCATTTGCTGTTGAGCACGGAGCTCGATTGAGTGAGCAACCATCAACTGCCATCTCCAGCATCAGACTGAGGAGCTTGGGTGCCTGGGCCCAAGGAGGTTCAACCCACCAACTCTGACCTCCCAGTTAGGCCCTGCTTACCACAATGCCCTCCCATTTCCCAACCATCCCCACCACTCCACGTTCTCCTTTCAAGGACCGGGCTACCTGCTGCCACGCAGGGCTGTAGCAGGAAGATGGAGCCAGAAGACTCCTGGGTAGAGTCTCTCAGAATCAGCAGAGCCTCGGCTGCTTCCAGCTTCCGCTGCCACTCTGAGGCAGAAACCAAGTCCTGGTCAGAGGCTTCAGGAGCCTGCCAGGGAAAGGGTGTGAGAGGATGGGAAGCGAAAACCCACGCCTCCCCACCTCATGTGGCAAGTGCCCCTTCAGTCCCGGGTTCTGCTCAAGGCCCCACCCCCACCCCAAGGCCATCTGCTCTTCCCATTCACTAAGCTTGGCCCCTGCCAGGGTTGTGGACCCCGCTATTTTCCCAGAATCTGTGGCTGCAGTAGGACAGGGCCAAGGATGGCACAGGGCTGGAGGACCAGGGTTGAGCATCTAGAAACAAGAAGAGAGGCCAGAGGATTAAACCCTCTGGCAGGCAGACATATACTACCAGTAGAGAGAGACAGGGCCAGGACTTTGCAATATCTGGATGTGGGAGTCTGAATGCCTGCTGGCTATTAGTCGTTGTGGCTCGCACAAGTCCTTTCCCCTGTTTGGTCTGTTTTCCTTCCCTTTCTATGTCCTTCTTCTGTATCTCTCCTGGAACACTAATTCCTGCCAGCATTTCCAAAACTCCCAGGGCCACAGTGACGATTATGGGAAATCACAGGTGTCTGTGTTTTAATGTGCAAGGCACCTGGAGGGATGTGATCGCTGTCCCTTGTGCAGGGACTGGTTCTCACCTCCATATTCCCCAATCCCCATGGAACTTGAAGGACCAGCTTGGCTCATCTAATGGGCAGGAAGCTTTCTCTAATGACCTCTGGACTCCCCACCCCGGGCCTTGTGACCCTCACCATCGTGGCCCTCCTTTCAGCAGGACCTTCTATCCCATCAATGTGTTTCATGTGGAATAATAGCCTCCATTAGTTGAAGTCCTGCTATGGTGGCACGCCTTGGCTTAGTCCTCTTGTCAGTGCTATAGGTGTAGGATATTGTCCCTATCAGTACACCGCTAGGGAAAGGGAGGCTGGGAAGTGTAATGTCACTTGTCATAAGCCTCACGAATAGGCAATGGCAAGGCTGGGAGAGCCCTGCCCGTGCCCGCTAGTCCGATATGCTGCCATCTCCACACGCCCCTCCTCCTCCCCCTGCCACTTCTTGTCCTGCTCCTCTCCTCCCCCTCCTTCTCCTCCTCATTGGCTGCCTCCTCCACTCCTTCCTTCTCTCTCCCACAACATCAAGCACAAAGGCTGGGCACACAATAACATAATATACAACTAGCTCCATGTCCCTTCTCACTTTACTCACAGGCTGCGCAGGGCAGGGATCCTGTGGGTCTTCCTCGAAACAGAAATTGTTAGTTGCATCCTCAAGGCTGCTGGAGTCCAAGATGGAGACAAAGGTTTTGGGGCCTGACCAGTCAGCAGAGCTCCTTGGGTGCTTGCCTGCAGGAGCAGAGAGCACAGGGTGGAGTCAGGCACCAGGCCGGCCACGGAGAGGACATATGTATGGGTATGTTCTGGGATGAGGATAGGAGCCCAGAATGTCAGGGCTGAGAAGACCTGGAAGACCAGCCAGTTCCCACTCTTTATTTTCCACCTGAGGAACCGAGGCCCAGAGAGCAGAAATGGTATTTTCCCAAGGTCACACGGCAAGCTGCAGTAGGGTTAGGGAGGGAACCCCTGTCTTCAGGACACAGAGAAGAGTCTGGGCAGTGGGTGAGATGGGAACCTCCCCCACAGGCCCCAGACTCTCCTTACCTCCCCGGGGGCTGCACAGCGGTGGGCCTCAAGCTGGGACATGAGGTTCTCCTTCCCAGCTGTGGGAAGCTGGGGACACTTTAGGTGAGCCTTTCCCCCTGACCCCACCCCACTCTTCCTCACCCCCAGTCTGAGGTCTCATCTCATTTAGATGGACCATTTAGACCACCCCACCCCCCATTCTCTCCTTCGCACCCACACTTGGTAACTAATATTGATGAAGTTTTATAGGTGGGACAGCTAAAGGACCGAGGAGTAACTTGCCAAGGCGACATCAAAATTGGGTAGTAGGACTGGTGACAGAACTGCTCAATGATCCCTAACCCCAAACTCAGATGTTCTCCCTGGCCAGAGACACTCACTGATGACTCCTGCTTGAATGGTCAACTTTGTGACATGGCCGTGAGCTTTGGGAAGGGAGGCCCCACTCCTTGTCAGTCCTTGAGCCAGATGCCTCTTTAGGTGTGCCCCCTGCTCCTTGTTCAAGGCACTCTCAGCAGGCAAGACACTGCGGTGCTCCCTAAAGTGGGGAATTGCAGGCCTACAGTCAGTCACATTTAGAGGAGGCCCACGCACCCACCCCCCCCCCACACACACACACACCCTTTGTCAGACACCATACTCACGAGAAAAAGGCACACTTGTGACAATCGCAGGCCTGGAAGGGGCAGAAGTGCTCCTGGTCCTTGATTTGCTCAGTGAAGCCGTGGTTGTAGCAGTGGACACAGCGACTTACAGCTCTTTTGGGGCCAAGTTCAATCCCCCATGGGGCTCCGGTCTCAAGACCAGTGGGGGAGTCTGAGGGGCAGCAGGGCACAGCAGGCATCTCATTGGGATCCATGGTTCTAGGGCCAGGAGCGGAGGTCAGGATGGCTACATGATCCCCTTACCCTCAACGTACTTCCTCTGCCCTTTGAAAACCCCACCTGAGGTGCCTGGCTTTCTCCTTCACCCAGCTCACCGCTGAAATCAGATCCCATCCACCCTTCTTGCTCACAGAGCCTCCTTCCCAGGAAGCCCCACTCACACACAGTCTCATTCCAAGAAACTCTTGGCATGGTTCCTGTAAACTTTCAATCCAATCATTATTCTCGTTGCTTTCCTTCACTCTACATAGACCCCATGTTCAGGCATACTCATGCACTCTTGTGCCCCCTTCAACAATTACTGCCCTCCCCTTCCCGTGTATCATCCTGTACTCAGCCATACTGCACTATTTTTCCTGGTCTCCACCTCCGCAATTGTCTTCCTGACCTCCTGCATTCATTCACTCCCTACTCATGATTCTAGCCCTAGCCCCCCTAGCCCCCCTCCCCCCTGAATTCTATTATTAGTCTCATGTATGTCCTACATTCAACTTTCCTCTCACACCTCATTCGGACTCTCTTCTTGCACCCTACCGTAATCTTAATTATTTTCTCACACACACCCCCTTTAAGCTGACACCCCCTTTGCGCACCACGAAATTATATTATGATGCTGGATCCCAAGCCCCTCTTTCAATAATTATTTTTATTCATCCCTTCCAGTATTTAGTGACCAGATCCTCGTTGAGCCCCCTATCCAATGCCAGACCCTGATCTAGTCAACAGCCAACTCCTCACTGCACTAATTGCTTTCTTCCGCCAACACACCCTCTTTGCTTTCATGCAAACCCACGTATTCCCTGAACAACCTCTCAGCAATCTTTCACACTCCTCTTTCCTCTTCACACTTCAATGGTCCACCTCCTGGTCCCTCACACATGGGGTGCACCACCGCATCTCAGGCAGCCCAATCATTCGCTGCCACTACCACATCAGAATCAAAGGCAGGGACATGAGCTCCACCTCAGGTTCCAGAGGCCAGGGGTCAGGGGGCTGAGGCAAGGGTTTCCTCCCACAGGCATTTGGTGGTTGTTGGTTGGTGAGGGGGGCGGCGGGGAGTGGGGCAGAGTGCGAGGTATATCAGGAGCTGGCGGAGGTACCCCACTGAGGTGGAGGAGAAGAGACACAGTTGGTCATCCCAAGCAGGAGGGAGGGAGGAATAGAGGAAAGGACGGAGGGGTGAAAGAAGGTGTGTGGAGAACGAGGGTCGAAGGGTCGAGGGTCCGATTCCTAATGCCAGCTGAGGTAATGTTACCTCAGCTTCCCATAGATCAGAATCCAACAGCAGGGACAAGAGGTGGGAAGGAGGACCCAGCTGTCTCTCGCTCTCACTCTCTCTCTCTCTCTCTCTCTTTCCCGCCCTTCCCACAAAGGCCAATGAGCTTCCAGCGCTGCCTTCCACCTCCCAAGCTGAGGCCAGCGACCAATGAGCTTTGAGTTCCATCGAAGCTCATCCAACAAAGTCCCGCCCCCTCTCCTCTTGCCTTGGTGTGGCGGCTTTACCAAACCAGACTCTAACTCGTGAAGTGAAGTGAAACTTTGTGCTTCCCAGACACAGGCTGGCAGGCTTTTCTCTCTTTGGATGTGAAATATTACATGTGCGTGCATATTTAACTCATGTCCTTGGTATTCTGTAACTTACCTTTACAAAATTCACCGTGTGTTTTTAAGATTCATCCATACTCCCCTGTCAGGGATTGTCAATGGGCGGCGGGGTCCCGGGTGGTGTGGGGGGATTCTGTACCCCCAGGGTACATTTGGCGGTGCCTGAGTCATTTTGTTCCATCTTTGCGTGTCTCCGTGTCTGAGCTCCCTCTTCTGTTCCACAGATAAATTTGTCTATAACTGTGCCAGTACTACACCATCTTAGTTTTTACCTCTTGATATGACATCCTGATCTATGGTTGGGCAAGTCCCCACATCTTATTCGTAATCTTCAAGCATATCTTCCTTATTCTTCCCTTCCAGTATAAACGTCAGAATCAGCATGCCACGTTCCTTGAAAGCTCATTTGTAACGGTTTGGGGTTGCATTTTCTTTAAATCTGTGGATGAGCTAGGGGACAATTGACTATCTTCAGGACACCCAGCCCTCCTAGTCACCAACATGGCATGTCTCTCCAGTTAGGTAGGTTTTCCTTAACGTTTTAACCTTTCAGTTTAGTGTTTAGTTTTATCTTTTGTACATTCAGATCTTGTACATCCTTTCTTGCATTTATCCCAAGATATTCTAGAGTGTTGTTGCTCTTGTACTTGATACCTGTTTAAAATGGCATTTTCTGATTGTATCTAACTTATAGGAATCCATTTGACTGTTTAAAAACTATATCGACCTTAAAGTCAGCCACCCTGCTAAATACTCTGCGATATCTAATAATTTGTCTTTAGACATTCTGCTGTTTTTCACGAATCTGTGAGTTACAGAAGCACAGTAATCAATGTACAGGTTTCTCAAGCCTCTACCGGCTAGCTCGGGCCTCCACACAAGGCTGAAGAGACATGACGAAATTGGACCTGAGTTTTCCCTCGTATTAAATAGAATGCTGCCAACATTTCCATAATAAAATATGTTTGCTGTTTCACTGTTTTTTTTTTCTCCCTCCCTTCCTCTCTCCTTTCTTTCTTCTCCTTTCTTCTTCCTTTCTCTCTTTCCTTTCTCCTTCCTTCCTTTCTTTCTCTTTTCTTTTTTCTTTCCCTTTATACAATTAAGGAGCTTCCCTATATTTCCAGCTTAACGAGTTTGTTTCAAAAATCATGGATAGAGGCAGCCCCAGTGGCGCAGCGGTTTAGCGCCGCCTGCTGCCCAGGGCGTGATCCTGGAGACCCTGGATCGAGTCCCACGTGAGGCTCCCTGCATGAAGCCTGCTTCTCCCTCTGCCTATCTTTCTGTCTCTCTCTCTCTCTCTCTGTATCTTTTTTGTGTCTCTTGAAATGATCAAGATTCTATTTGTTTAGTGTGTTGATAGTGGCTGTTGTTTGTTGATGCTTTTTTCAAAATCTTTAATGCAGGTTCTAATCACAAAAGTAAAAATCATAAACGTGTATCTTTATGAGTTTTCAAAAATTAAACATAAACGTTCAGTTAACACCGAGGACAAGCAAACAGAATATATTGGCAACAAAATCTCTCTCATGCCCCCTTCCAGCTATAGTTTTCTTAGTTTTTTTTTTTATTTTAAACCAGCCTTGCTATTACTATCATTTCTTTTTCTTTCTTTCTTTCTTTCTTTCTTTCTTTCTTTCTTTCTTTCTTTCTTTCTTCCTTCCTTCCTTCCTTCCTTCCTTCCTTCCTTCCTTTCTTTCTTTCTTTCTTTCTTTCTTTCTTTCTTTCTTTTTTGGCAAACCTTTTGCTATAAAGATGATCATCCCAGCCCCCCATCCAATACCTTGTTGCTGTTGCTGCTGTTGTTTTTTGCAGCAGCAGAGAATGATGAAAAGTCATTTGTTTGTTGTGTTCAAAGAAATATAAAGGGAACAAAGTGGACAATATCAAGAGAAAGGTAAACAAATTGAAAATGAATTTGATAAGAAGTTCTCTAACAGTCCAAACATAATGACAAAATCCAGTGACTGAAATTAACAACAAAAACAACAAAATTTTTAACAACTGTTAATAGAATCTGAGTTTTAAATTTGGTCAGCTATAAAAATGGCTTGCTCACACACACACACACACACACACACACGCGCAAACATTTTAGATGGACATATGCTAAGAAATATAAATTTAAAAACTTTATTTCAGTTACAGAATGTATATCAGAAAATTATGACACCATATATTATATTTTACACAAAGCAGAAGATCTTCAACTAAGTCTATATAATACAAGACCTTTCTGACAATATGAACAAAGAATTGATTCAAAATCTGAAAAAAGTCAAATAACTTATTTTTACCACACTCGAGTTATGAGACATGAGACCCTGGCCAATTGATAATTCAGGTACATTTTGTCTCCAAAGGCTTTCCAATTAGCAAAGCCATATTTGTAGCTTTAAAAAATTGAACTCGGGCAGCCCGGGTGGCTCCGTGGTTTGGCGCTGCCTTCAGCCCAGGGCGTGATCCTAGAGACCTGGGATCAAGTCCCACGTTAGGCTCCCTGCATGGAGCCTGATTCTCCCTCTGCCTGTGTCTCTGCCTCTCTCTCTCTCTCTCTCTCTCTCTCTCTGTCTCCTCTCTGTGTATTCTCATGAATAAACAAAATCTTTTAAAAATAATAAATAAAAACTAAAAATTGAACTCATGGCACAGATATTGTGGAATCCGTTCTATCACTTACAATAGAATTTGAGCTAATATCAGGAGATATTACAAAAAAATAGTTTCTGTCATGAAGGAGAACAATCTAGCTGTTATGCTGGAAATCAAATTTCATTGTTGTTTTAAAGCAAGAGCCCAATGTTTCTCTTACTCATCTTCCCACTGTGTGAACAATATTGAGACGATGGATACTTAAGTTCCTAAAGTAGACTATATGTCAATTATGGATATAATTATTAATGTCATTCAGTAAATATGTGCAAATGCAGTGAATCATTGAAGGTTAATTTTGTCAGTGTTGTTAGAGGTTCGTAAGTTTTATGGATGTTTTCAAAGAACCAGATTTTTGTTTCATTGATTTTCCCTATTATTTTTTGTTTTCAACTTTATTGATCACTGAACCTATTTGTTTATGAGACATATACAAATATACTGTATGTTATTGCTCATATCTGAAGTCTAAAAAAGCTGAATTGTAGAAACAGAGAGTAGAATGTGGTAACCAGAATGTGGTTACCAGAATGGAAGTTGGGGAAAATGGGGAGATGTTGTTCTAAGGATACCATGCTCCACTTAGAAAATGTATTACTTCTGGAGATGTAATGCATAGCATTTTGATTATAGTTAACCATACTATATTATACACTTAAAAGTTGCTGAGAGGGTACATCGTAAATATTCTCATTACAAAAATGAAATTATAATTATCTGAGGTGATGAAGGTGTTAGCTAACATGTTTGCTATATTGCATGTATCCATTGCAATATATATCAAATCAACAGGTTGTACAACTTCAGCTTACACAATGTTATATGTTAAGTGTATCTCAATAAAGCTTAGAGGAAAGAAATAAAATGCACTCAGATTGGAAAGAAAAATAAAAATGTTTCTATTCACAGACACCATGTTTATCTATGTAGAAAATCCAAAGGAATCTACAAAACAAACTAAAATGACTAAGAGGCAAAATTAGCAAGATTACAGAATACATACTCAAGATATGAAAAATGAATTTTATTGTTTATATACTATCAATAATTAGAAATTGAATTTTTCATTTCTTAAGTCACAAAGGAATATAAAATAAATATATAATCAATAATAAAGCTAAAAGCTGGCTCTGGGAAAGACTAATAAAATAGACAAACTTTTGGGCAGGTTCATTCTACAAAAAAGAGAGAAGTCACAAAGAAACTATGTCAGGAGTACAAAGGATGACATAATCAGATTCTGAGGAGACTTAAAAGTTATAAGCAGCTTTGCACAACTTTATACAAATAAATTCCGACCCCCAAAGGATATTTGGCAAGATCTGGAGACTGGCTATTACATCTAGGGATGGGGAGGACGGTACCATGGACATCTAGTTGATAGAGGCCAAGAATGATGCTAAACATCCTACAGGTGCAGGACAGCCTCCACAACAAAAAATCATCAAGTACAAAATGTCAATAGTGCAAATATTAAGAAACCCTGACCTGAATTAAATTGGCAGGCTTCTATGGAAACATTAATAAACAAAGTGACCAAAGAAGAATTGAAAATCTGTATAATGGAATTGAAATAGTTTTCAAAAATCTACCTATTCCCAAAAGACACCAGGTGAGAGAGTTCTATCAATACTTCACGGAACACAAAATTTTCATTTCATATAAACAACTTTAGAAAATAGAAAAGAAGGGGAAATTCCAAACTTATTTCACAAGCAAGTATAACCTTAATATTAAAATCAAACAAGGACTCCATAAAAAATAATATAGGCCAATATAATGTAAAAATTAAAATGAAAAAATCCTAAATAAAATTAGTGAATTGAATCTAGTGCATATTAAAAGGGGAATCCATCTTAACCAAGTGTGCTTTATCTTAGCAATAAAAATATGGTTCACCATAAGGAAACCTAGCAATATAATTCACACACTAACCAAGTAAAGGAATAAACAAATGATTATTTTCAATACATGCAGGAATATCATTCAATAAAATTCAATATTCATTCATAATACTATTAATATTAAAGCTTTAGGAAGCCAAAGAGAAAAAGAAATTATTTTAATGTAATAAATGTTATCTTCTAGAAACCTACTGAAGACATATTTAATATGAAACATTAGAAACATTAGAACCAATCTATTAAAGTCAAGAACAAGGGGCGCCTGGGTGGCTCAGTCAGTTATGTGGCTGCCTTCAGCTCAGGGAGTGATCCCAGAGTCCTGGGATGGAGCCCCCCATCCCCCCACCCCCACCCCAAACCCGGCAGCCAGCTCCCTACTAGATGGGGAGCCTGTTTCTCCCTCTCCCTCTGCTTGCCACTCCCCCTGCTTGTGCTCTTTCTCTTTCTCTCTCTTTGTCAAATAAATAAATAAAAATCTTAAAAAATATAAAGTCAGGAACAAGAAAGTATAACCAGTATCTCCACTGTAAGTGTTCTAAAGATTTGGAAGGTAAAGACACAACTGTTACTATTTGCAAATGATATGCTACCACTCTAGAAAATCCAAAATATCACTTTCAAACATCTAGTGAGTTAACACGAAAAGTGGATATAAGATAAACATACAAACATATTTTCCTATACATAATAACTAATTAAAATGTAATATCAGGAAGAAATCTTAATAGCAGCAGAAACTACAAAGTACTAGGCATTAAACTTACAAAAAAAACCCCCTTACAAACAAAAAGGGCACAGCCTTCATGGAGAAAACTATAAAGTTTACTAAAAGAAATAAAAGAAGTCCTGAATAAATATACATTATTTGTAGACAGGAAAGTATTTGATAGTATTTATACTATCAATATGTCCATTCTTCCCAAACAAATCTATAAATTTAATGCAATTACAATAAAAATCAGGATTTCCTTCAAACCTGACCAAATAATTCTAAAGTTCATATGAAAGATTAAAGATTGATAATGGCCAAGGCACTGCAATATTGATGAAGGAATGGAAAAATAGATTAAAGGAAAAGACTAGTGATCCAGAAACAGGCCCATGTGTATAATCAAAGTAGCATTTCAATACAATAGGAAAAGAATAACTCATTAAGTGGCTAACCATTTAGGAAAATACTAAGTTAAATTTCTTTTTTTTTTTTTTTTAATTTTTATTTATTTATGATAGTCACAGAGAGAGAGAGAGAGAGGCAGAGACACAGGCAGAGGGAGAAGCAGGCTCCATGCACCGGGAGCCCGACGTGGGATTCGATCCCGGGTCTCCAGGATCGCGCCCTGGGCCAAAGGCAGGCGCCAAACCGCTGCGCCACCCAGGGATCCCCTAAGTTAAATTTCTATCAAAATCCACTTATAAAAAACAATTAGGAATTAAAAGAGTTATAGATAAAAAAGGAAAACAAAGTATTAGAAAACTTGATAATGTGTTAATGATCTTAGGGACAGAAAGGCTTTATTAGTTTTTTAGGGATGCCACTAAAAATTACCACAAACTGGGCGACTTAAAACAACAGAAATGTATTTTCTCACATTCTGGAAGTCAGAAGTCCAATATCAAGGTGTCAGTAGAGTTGGTTCCTCCCAGAAGCTCTAAGGGAGAATCTGTTCTATGTTTCTCCCCTAGCTTCTTGTGGTTGCTAGCAATCTTTGGCATTCCTTGGCTTATAAATACATCACTTCCATCTCTGGCTCTGTCTTCACATTGCCTTCTCCTTCTTATGTATCTTTCCCTTTTCTTTTTTTAAAATGATGTATTTATTTATTCATGAGAGACAAGGACTAAGAGAGAGAGAGGCAGAGACACAGGCAGAGGGAGAAGCAGGCTCCTTGCAGGGAGCCTGATGCGGAACTCGATCCCGGATCCCGGGATCATGACCTGAGCTGAAGGCAAGCGCCCAACCTCTGAGCCACCTAGGCGTTCCTCCCTTTTCTTTTCTTTTAATTCTTTTTTTTTAATTTTTTATTTATGATAGTCACACACACAGAGAGAGAGAGAGGCAGAGACACAGGCAGAGGGAGAAGCAGGCTCCATGCACCGGGAGCCCGACGTGGGATTCGATCCCGGGTCTCCAAGATCGCGCCCTGGGCCAAAGGCAGGCGCCAAACCGCTGCGCCACCCAGGGATCCCCATTCCTCCCTATTCTTATGAGGACACTTGTCATTGGATTTAGGAGCCAGTAGGAAATCCAACAGGATCTCATCTCCAGAACCTTAATTACATCTACAGCCCTATTCTTATGAGGACACTTGTCATTGGATTTAGGAGCCAGTAGGAAATCCAACAGGATCTCATCTCCAGAACCTTAATTACATCTACAGAAGCCCTTTTCCAAATAAGGTCACATTCACAAGTTCTGGGTGGACATATCTTTTGGGGACTCACCATTCAACCTCCTAGAAAGGCCTTCTAAAATAAGACAAAAGTGAAAAGACTCATAAATTTGACTTCATTAAAAAATAAAAAATAAAACACCATAAAATTGCAAATAGACAAACTACTTATGGGAAAACAAGTACAATATCTCTTTTAGATTTCTTTTTAAGAAAAGCTAAAATGCAAAATACATATATTTTTTTAAATTCCTGTAAATCAATAAGAAAAGCAGCCCAATAGAGAAATGACTAAGTATCTAAAGAAGAAATAAACTAAACATAATATAATAAAATATAAATTAAATTAAACATAAAAAGATGCTTAATGACATTAGTATTCAGGTAAACAAGACTTAAAGATACCATTTTGTACCCATTGGATTGCTCAAAATTAAAATCTAATAATATCAAGTATTGGTAATAATGGAGGAAGTGGAGATTCATTCACTACTGGTTGGTACAAGTAATTTAAATGGCTTTTTGGTTATATCAAAATTTTAAATGCCTGTTTTCAAAACACCTGTATGTATTCACAAGACATATAAACAAATTCCTTGAAGTAGTGTTTTCAAAAGCTCAAACCTGGAAACAAACAATGTAAATGCTCATCAATAGAGAAATGCCTAGTTCTATAGCAAAAAAAAATGAAAGGTGCTTTTGAAAAATTTTCAATTCCTTAAAAAGTTCCAAGGTCGAAATATCTATGAACTTTTTGTATTGTAGCAAGTTGTTCTGTTATGTACACACTTTAGTACAGATGGCTATTTTGAGAGAGTGTAAGCAAAACCAGTCATAACAAATGGATTTTGTATTTGCAAGGTTTGTTTTTCTCTCAGCATGTTATCATTTTGAGCTACATTTTTGAAAGCACATATGACAGGTGTACTTACCAACTGTGCCTGAAATAATTGTTTTTTGAAAAAAATCTACCACTGCAAATCTCTAGCTTCCTGTCCTTTCTTCATGTTGAAATTATTCCTGCATAAATTTACTTCATATTACTCAGGTGTATTTATTTATAATTTATGTTCTGCCTACTTTTTGAATGATTTTAAGATAGCTTTTTAAAATTCATAGGTAATAAGACAATTAAAGATAGCTCAAACTCAAAGTGTATGTGAGGGAAGGGTTCTCAGTAGAAACATACATATGCCTTAACTCTTGGTAATTTATATTAAATTTAGTTGTAAACTTCCTGGTAGGAGCATTGATTAAAAGAGGGACTATTACAAGTTAAGGAGAGCTAATAACTATTTTCTTTTTCTCATCCTAAGTTCTGAAAAGTACTTCTTGCATGGTTTTTACCTATCTAGGAAAAATGTCCTCTATAAAACTTTTGCAAAAGCTGCAGAGATGTTCCTCATATCCTAACATACCCTTGATAATGTCTTTTAGTGTAAATGTTAGTTGATTTTTGGGCTTCGTATTATTTTGTTTATTTTTGGTGAGACTTGGCTAATATGGTCCAGTTATATTGCCTTCTGCTCTGGTGAAAATTAAAATATTTAATAAAGTGTTTATTAAAAGATGGCCCCCTTACCACCTGCAAAATAATTTAAAAAAATAGAGAAATGCCTACGTAAACATCATGGTGTATGATAACATGACTAGATCTCCATGATATAATTTTGGATGAATAGGGCAGTCTGTACAACAGGAAGTAGAGTATAATAGTGTTTATGTTAAAAAGAACACACACACACACAAAAAAAAAAGAATACACAGAAAACAAGAATATTTTATATACATTTCTACATATACATTAATCCATAGGAAAAAAAGTCTGGAAGGATACAAGCCAATCTCGTAACAGTGGTTCCCTTTGGGAAGGGAGATAGAGAAGCCCAAGATTGTGGGTGATACACAGAAAGAACATCAATCTTATCTGTAATGTTTTAACTTTTTTCATGAAGAAATGTGTTTATATACTACTTATACAATTTTTCTAAAAATTGAATGGGAAATGATGGAAAGAAGATAGTGTATAAAACTTTTCTTTCGGGATCCCTGGGTGGCGCAGCGGTTTAGCGCCTGCCTTTGGCCCAGGGCGTGATCCTGGAGACCCGGGATCGAATCCCACGTCGGGCTCCCAGTGCATAGAGCCTGCTTCTCCCTCTGCCTGTGTCTCTGCCTCTCTCTCTCTCTCTCTCTCTCTCTCTGTGACTATCATAAATAAATAAAAAAAAATTTTTAAAAAAAACTGTTCTTTCAAGAAATTTAATAATAAAAGATTTATTATTACTTAATAATAAGAGAATAGCTAAGCAAACTGAGGGACATGTACTAGAGGGAAGATTAGTACAGATATTAACATAAACTATAAAGCATGGAAATATTTATAAAATATGAAGTTTTAAAATTTTTGGACTTTTGAAGATTAATACAATAAAAGCTTCCAGGTAATATAAAGGACCAACAATAAAATGTTCCCAGGAACTTGGAAATAAAATTTTATCTGAGAGTTAAACTATAAAAGTAATATACATTGAATCAAATAAAAAAATCACCTTCAAAAAACATAATGGCTTCCAGACCAGCAAGCCTTGGTTATAACTTGATTGATAATTTTGACCTATTTAAACAATGTGTCCATGAACCATGGAAGCACAGAAAAGGGAGAGTTGGCGAAGCCAACATAGAGCTGACTTGGTAGTTACTTAATCTTCCTGTGCCCTAGTTTCTCCATCTCGATATTAGTATTTACTTCATACAGTTACTGTATAAAACAAAATAGCACTTGGTAAGGAGCAAGGCTTATACATTATTTAAGTTAGGGACCCATGGTGATGAAGCCAACATAAACTGTCACAGTTCTATTTCTCATTATCGACCAGCATTCTGGTTTCCATACATCAGTCTCATAAGGAAATCGGGATGAGTCAGCCTCCTGAGTCTGACCAGTTCTGGGACACTGAGGAGATCATGTTTCTAAGGCTGAAGGATTAAATTTTTTTTATGATAGTCACACAGAGAGAGAGAGAGAGAGAGGCAGAGACACAGGCAGAGGGTGAAGCAGGCTCCATGCACGGGGAGCCTGACGTGGGATTCGATCCCGGGTCTCCAGGATCGCGCCCTGGGCCAAAGGCAGGCGCTAAACCTCTGCACCACCCAGGGATCCCCTAAGGCTGAAGGATTAAATACTCAGCCTGTATTGAGGTTGAAAGCACCAAGGTAATGCCATCCAGCCAGACTTCTTGTTAGCCAGCCAGTTATCTTTCTTGGTGTCACCCTACCTTTAGTATTCCTAATCTATTCATACTTCTAAATAATTTGGTGTGGGGGAGATCTGTGCAGAAGGAATAAAAAGACTAGAAAAGTTACACTAAAATATTAGCAGGTGGTTGTGTGTGTGAAGGAATTATGGGTGATTTACTTGACTCTTCTATACTTTCCAAGTTTTCCCTAGTGAGTATTTATTATTTTAATATTTTTAGAACATTTTTAAATTATAGTAATGTGAAGAAAAAGAGCACTAGGTGAAGGAAACAAATATAGAGACAAGGCTTCCGAGGCTACAAGCTGAGGGGAAGATGTCAGGGAGTAATGGCCAGAGCAGGGAAGGTCAAGGACTCTTTCCTCCAAAATGAAGTAGTTTTCTCTGGAAAGACTTTTTATCCCGCTGTGCACTTGGGCCTTGAAATGGCTCTTTATTTGCCAGTCCTAGCATTTGCGTAGCAACTGACTGCAATGGAAACTATTTGCTTGAGAATTCTAAATGTATCACTCTAATTGTAATACTGACTGCCTGTTGAAACTGAAAGTTCCAGATCCGAGTTTTTGAACATTTCATCATTCTTCATCATCAACACTACCAAATATTTGCTAGTCACCTCCTTGGTGCCAGGCTTGATGCTAATTTGGGTAAGGGTGTTCCAGGTGTTGAAAGGGAGGGAGCTTGTGAGAAGAGACTAAATTTAGAGAAATAAAAAGGTAAATGAAAATGAAAAATCACTGTACCAGGTAGGTGGCTAGAGACGCCTTAGAATCACAGATTCTCCGAGTTGGATTTGAAAGGTCAGTCTAATTCTCTTACCCTGAGATTCAGACAGCAGTTGTTACTTAAAGTGAGCTTTGAAAAGGCGTGCAGACTTTGCCTAAGCGGAGATCAGGCAAGGCGGTTGAGGGCAGCAAACCGAGGGAACAAGGGCCCTAAGGCCCCGGGACACTCTGCGGGGTGAGGACCGATTACCATGTGGAAAATGATCAGTGTTACCTGCAGGCCTCTTTTCTATCCTCCCTTTAGCCTCTTTATTTTCGGCTGAGTCTTTGTTGCCTCAGCCCTGTGACCTACGGGTGCCTGAGGAAGCCTTCCAAAGCAGTTATGCAATCTCTGCCAAGGCGGTCCTGAGGCACCGCTCCCTCCCAGCCCAGTTAGGTCCCCACTCCGGGACTAGTTTCCTCAAAACTCACCACTGCCCCCTCCTTCCCAAGCCTGGCTATTCACCAGTTTCTATGGAATAAAGTACCTCTTGTTTGGTTTGGGTCAGAGTAAGGAGTTTAATCCGACTTTTTGTCAAAAGTATAAAATACAGTAAAACCCCGGAGATTCCACTTCTTTAGACCCTGCCGCCATCGTGCAACTTGCCTTTGAGGTCTGAAGTTACCATAGGTTTCTAAAACTAGGCCGACGGAAGAAATGGCCTCCTCAACATCCTGGGTGCACAGCAAGAATGGAAAACTTCAAAAGTCGTTTGGAGGTGTTTCGAAAGTAAACCTCTGGAAGCATATTGCCTACTGTGAAACATTCTCGGCCGCAGAGTGGGCGGGGGTGCTGGGGGTCCGCGCTTGCGGGGCGAGCGAGGCTAATCCCTAGGTCGCAGCGCACAGCTGCCAGGACCCGCGGCGCCCGCCCCGCCTCGTGCTCGCGTCTCCCGCAAGGTGGAGGCGGCGCTGCCTCCGGTGACCATTGCCGGCAGCTGCGCGGGAGCCTCTGGCCGGTAGCGGTGGCCGTGGCCGTGAATTCAGCGGGGGATGCAAGATCCTGGCTTGGAGGCTGGACGGGAGTAAGGGTGGCAGAGAGCAGCCCCGAGGGAGCTAAGCGGGACCGCTGACCGCGGGAGTCTCAAGCACTTGCTTTCGTGCGGTGGGCTCCAGAGGCCGCTATCGCGTGGACTGCTAGCGCTCCAGGCCTGAGCAGTGGGAGGGCTCTTCCGGGGCCTAGCACTCGGGCTTCCCACCGCGGTGGGCGGAGCTGCATTGGAGCCTCCTAACTTGGAGGACCTCAAGCGCCTCTGGCGCACAGGCTGTTTCTCTCTGAGGGGATTGGAAACGTGGCGTAATGAGGAGCCGGAGTAACTCTGGTGTCCGACTGGATGGCTACGCCCGGCTTGTACATCAGACCATCCTGTGCCATCAAGTAAGTGGAGGGGTGTTCCCCCGTAATCTTCTAGGATGTGCAGTGTGATAGCCTAGATGGAGACCGCTGGGTGAAACATTCCCCCCGCCCCGCTCCGTGTGTGTATGTGTGTGTGTGTGTGTGTGTAGCAGGTTCTCCCACACATCCCTAGCTGGGGAAGCCATGGAAGACCCTGAAAAAAAGATAGGTGTTGGGCTGAGAACAGAACTAGGGTCAAGCACCGTTAGCTTGAGCCCTGAGCCTTGGCTTCCATGCCTGCCCCTCCCCCATCTGCTAAGCCACCAGCAGGGCTCCAGGGGGCACAGTTGAAATACGCGTTGAAGCTTGTTTGTTGACAACCCCCTCCTCTGCCCCAGGTTTGGGCGTCATCTTCCTGTCCTCCATCCAGAGAAGAGAAGTAGGGGAACATTTAGCCATCTTAAGACTAGACTAATGTGAAGATTTGAAGTAACTTGTATATACTGTTAATTATATATTTTTTCCTACTCCTTTAATGCTAGTCTTCCATTGATAGTTTATTCTTTCTAACTGGAAAGCTAAAATACTGCCTTTCTTATAACGATACTGACATTTCAGACTCGGCAAGGCTTCAGCTAGCTTTTTCTCTTTATTCAAGATAGCATTTGCTTGCACTTGGTCAGAAGAGGAGGTTATAAAACTCAGGAGTAGTGAAGTAGAAGAAAGACCAAAGTTCCTAAGTAACCCATTTGATAGGTTTGGTCTCCTCATATTATTAACACCGTATGGTTACCTGCCTGTCCTGTTTTTCTTGGTCTTGCAGAATCCAGTAACTGGATTGCTTCCAGCCAGCTATGATCAGAAAGATGCCTGGGTCCGAGATAATGTGTATAGTATCTTGGCTGTGTGGGGTTTGGGCCTGGCCTATCGGAAGAATGCTGACCGGGATGAGGATAAGGCAAAGGCCTATGAACTGGAGCAGGTATTCAGAATAAATATACAAAGAGATCTGGAGCTGTGTGTGCTAGTGGGTGTGGGAGGGGGGTTTGGAGAGTAGGGATTAAAGTAAACATAGCCCCCAGGAGCTAAAAGAACTGTATTTTGCCTTTCTCCCTCCCTCTTCACTTTCTTGAAATTACATTCCAAAAAGCTTTCCTGTATTGTACTGAATTTTTTTTTGGTGTAGTGGAAACTTGAAACTTGCTGATTCAGGCAGAGAGGGCACAGTCTGTTCTGTTATAGTGGAAAAGCCTATCCTAGGATCTTTGCTGAAATTTATAATCCTCTAAGTAAAGGTATTTTGCAGCCTCAAGCATATTTATTCACATCGAGAAGAATGTTTGGGGACAGGTATTTATGATTTTACTTCATTTTTAAAAATGATACGTGATATTTGTCTGAGGATAATGGACACAAATTAGCAGACCTTCACAACTAGACACAAGTAAAGAATTTGTTGATTTTTATACCTATGACCACCATTTCAGAGCCTGTCCTCCTCCCTTAGCAAAATAAGGCCAGAGTTAGCAGATGCCTCTAAGCCAACTTTTAAGGCCCTTCACCTTTATAGAAAGTAGCATCCTTTATAGAACTATTTAGACAGAAAGTGCTGCATTCTCTTGAATGACCCAGAAAATTATATTCTGGGCTATGTAGGTCTCAATGCTGTCACACTCTGTTTCGTAAGGTAAGTGTGAATTCTTTTCCATTGGTGGAGAAGATTCTACACCAGCCATTTGCTCAAGTCTTATCCTTCAGACTTAGGCAATCTGAGCTCTAGTCTTCATCTATAAATCAGAATATTGAGATTTGGTTATTTTTAAGGGTATCAACATATTGCGAGTTTCAGGCCTTGGCAATAGGGAAGTTTCACCATGTCCTCTGCAACAGCAGGTATTTGTTTGTTCCTTCAAGCCATTATTGAGAGGGACTTAGGCCCATCAGAAAAAAATGGCCACTCACACACACACAAAAAAAACTGTTGGAATTTTTGCTCCAGCTCAGGAAGTACAGATCAATATTTTTATGACTTATAAAAATAATACATAACCATTGTAAGAATTTAGAAAAAATGGAGGAGTATTTTAAAAATTCAGTAACCCTACTCCTCCTTCCACCCATGAAATCTTACATCCTACTGTAATATTTTGCTATTTTGATCTCAGTATTTTGTTTGTTTAGCTAGAGATATTAATATCAGTGAAACAATACCCATGATTTGATACCTAGTACAAGTTGACCAATTTTTTTCAATACTATTAGAAGAAATCTTTTGTCTCCTTGATGACTAATCATTCTGCAAAGTTAACATCTTTCCTTCTATGATCCAGGAAGAAAGAATTTTACAGAGGAAGGGGAAAAATTAAGGAAACATTGAATTACTTTAAAATTTTAATGTTTCATTAATTAGTTTTTAACATAGCCCAAAAATATTTTTCCTACTATTTCAGTAATAACTTCAAAATATCTCAAAAACATTATGGCAGTAGGAAACATCTTCAAAATAGAAACATTTCCCTGGGAATCCTAAAATTTCTATGGACTTTCATTGTGAATTAAAATAGATTTTATTATCAGGTCTCATTAATTTTCTTTCTCTGAACCGACTCAGTTAATTCAGACCAGGGATCAGAAAACCATCTCTATAAAGGGCCAGATAGGAAATATTTTTGGCATTGTGGGTCACATGTGATCTCTGCCCAACTACTCAGCTCTTCGGTTATTGCACAAAAGCAGCCAGAGATTTATTTACAAAACACATGGTGAGCTAGATTTGTCCCTAATCTACATGAGTGGTTCTAAACTCTGGCTGTACAGTGAAACCATTTGGGAAGCTTTTAAGAAATACCCTTACTGGACCCCACCCTAAACAATTTAGATAAATCTCTGGAAGTGAAGCCTTTAATATTTTTAAAAGGCATTAATATTTTTTAAAAAGTACTGATTCTAAAGTGCAGCTAAGGATAATAAGCACTGATTTATGGCTAATAAATGAGTATATATTAAATTCAGAAAATCCATACATTAAATTCCCACCTACTGTCAACTCTCCGTTACTGTGTGGATTTTCCCAAACCACTGATGGTTAATCATTTTTACCCTTCCTTCCAACTCTCACTTTGGTTTCTAAGAAACAATGTCAGAGAACTAAAGAGAATTAGGAGACAAGGGTTTAGGTGGCTATTCGATCTTAGATTGAGAATATAACTATATGAAAACATGTATGTTTTCACAAATGCCCTTTGCTCTTAGTCACATAGACATACACCCATAAAAATAAATAGGCACACAAATAAACACAGCTCTTTGGATGCGTGAAGTTCTGCTTCTCCCTTAGTTTTGTTCTCTTTGTGTAGTCTCTTATCTTTTCTTAAGAGTTTAACTATTACCTTTGTAAGAATGACTTCCAAAACCCCATCTTACCTCTGATCTCACTTCTTATTTTCATTGTCTTCTGTTCCATTGCACCTTCATATCCTATGGCTCCTCAAGCTCAGGATGTCTGAAACCCCATGTTCCCTATTAAAAACAAACAAAAGAGACTACCAAAAAGAGCAACTCAGCGTACATCCTTTATTCTCTTATTGGTATCCTTGTTTTACCTTATTCACGTGGGCAACATTATTTAGGAATTTCCTATAGTCTATTCCATGGAACATTAGGTCAACTAAGTTTGGGGATATGTTAAACAGTGGGTTTCTTTACTCCATTATTCCTCAGAACCTTTGATGTACTAATGTGCATTTCAAATCTAAGATAAGGTTGGGTTTTACAAACTTTCCAGAATTTTTTGGACTAACTAGTGTTCTATAAATCAGTGTTTGTGGGGCACCTAGGTGACTCAGTCAGTTAAGCATCTGCCTTTGGCTCAGGTAATGACCCCAGAGTCCCGGGATTGAGCCCACATCTGGCTCCCTGCCCAGCAGGGAGTCTGCTTCCCCCTCTGCCCCTCACCCTGCTTGTGCTGTCTTTCCCACTCTTTCTCCCACAAATAAATAAATAAAATCTTTTTTTAAAAAGTGTTTGAAAAGTGCTGCCGTGTGGGGGATTTTTTACTTGTCCGTTTTGCCTTTTGATACATGCAGACCAAAGTCTGTTGATTCTTATAATTTTTCTTGAATTCATCTCCTCATTTCTATTCCCTTCTGCCTCAACCACAGTCTAGACTTTGATCACTTAACACCGTTGTGAAAATTTTAATTCTATCATTTGCATTCTCAGCAATTTGTGGCTCTCCTTTCCCTACAAGTAAATCCAGATGTTTTAGATTGATAGGCAGGACTCTCTAGGGGTTGGTCCTAGCCTGCTTTTTCAGTATTATATCATTCTGGTGCCCTGCATTGTCGCCCCTGGTGCCAACCATGTTGGTGTCTTCAGTGTTCCTCTAACAATCCTGTAATAAAAATATCTGACATTTGTGTAAATACTGTTTATTTTACTACATATTTCCCCATAATTACTAGTATTTTATTCTCATAACACCCTGTGATTTAGGTATTATCTTCCTTAATTTACAAGTGAAGGGATTGAACCTTGGAGATGAAAGTGGAATTTGGTGGTGCCATGAATACAACCTGGATATTATGACTTCAGATTAAGTCTTTTTGAATTTTTCTCCATAGAAGTCATGGACATTTTCACCTCCAGATCTTTTTACAAGTTGTTTCTTCCACCCACAATGCCTGTTCCCTTCCAATCTGAACTAATAACTCCCCTTTCAAAGCCCAGCACCAGTCCCACTTTTTCTGTGACTTCTGTCCTCATAAGACTACCACTCAATTGTACAGTGACCACTTCTTTCTCGGAACTACTTTCTTGGAACTTCTAGATCACTTGTGATCTGAAACACTCAACATGTTCACTTTTCCATGTAGCAGACTTTGTGTAATTATTATGTGGCAGGCCCTGTACTAGATATAAAAAACAAAATGGGACAAAATGTTTATATTTAGCTTTCATTTTATTTTTAAAATTTTTAATTTATAGAAAAGTTATAAGAATAGTAAAATGACCATATTTACATATACTCTTTATCTAGATTCACTAAATTATTAACATTTTGTCATATTTGCATCCTCCCTCTCTCAAAATGTACACACACACACACACACACAGTTTTTTTGATAAGCGATTTGGGAGTTCTTGCAAACATGGAATGGACATTTTTAAAAATAAAGCCTTCTTGAGGTGCCTGGGTGGCTCAGTCCGTTAAATGACCAACTCTTGATTAAGGATCATCAGGTCATGATCTCAGGGTCATGAGATAAAGCCCCACCTTGGGCTCTGTGCTGAGCATGGCTCTCCCTCTGGCCCTCCCCTGCTCCACGCCCCCCCCTCTAAAAAAATAGTAATAATGAAGTCTGCTTAGTCTGTTGACTTAAGGTTTTATTTCTTAACCTGGTCTCTATCCCTTTTTCTTAAGGAGTTGATAGTCTAATGGGGGAAACAGATACATAAGCAAATAGTTAAACACTACATTAGGATAGATACTATAGGTACTATATCTATAGGAGATAAGTACAGTACAAAGTTCTGTGGGACACAGAGGCAGAAATATCTTTACCTTGAACAAAGCAAGGAAGGATGCACAGAGGAAATGGATTTTAAAGGATAACTAGGAGTTGTTAGGTAGACTATGTTTATAGTTTAGGGTTTTTTTTTTTTAATTTTGTGTTCTGTCTCCCTTATTTTTATGTTCCACAAAGTCTGATAGACTGTTTTGTATATTTTAGATGCCCAACAAACATTTGATTGTACATATACCTGGAGAGAGAGATTAATACTTACATAGATATGTTTGTATATAGTTATGTATCCTTATATGTCAGTTTACAAATATATAAATTCATATCCTCAAAAAGCATAGGTGAGAAGAGGGTGTCACTTGATGTGGTTAGAAGCCCTAGCATATTAATGAACATATATAATTAATGCTGACTAGAGCACTGAAACCGAAAATGGCCACTTTGGGGGAACACAAAGTACAGATAGCTTCCTTCATTCCTGCATCCCCATGCTTTCTATTAATTTTATCTTGACTTGTAAGCTAGAACTTGAGAACAGACATGGCTGACAGTGGCCATTCCAGGAGGACAAAAGTGGAATCAGGAATTCCCCACTGGGTCCATGATTCTCACATTTGCTGTTTAGGTTAACAGGGCACCTGGGTGACTCAGTCGGTTAAGCATCCAATTCTTGATTTCACCTTGGGTCATGATCTCAGGGTCGAGTTGTGAGATCGAGCCCCTGTCAGGCTCTATGCTGGGCATGGAGCCTGCTTCAGATTCTCTCTCTTCCTCTGCTTCTACCCCTCCCTGCTCTTGTGTGTATGCACACACACTGTCTCTCTCAAAAAAAGAAAAGAAAGAAAAGAAAAAAAGAAAATGTAGATGGCAGCAGCAGGGCTTGATGGTAAAGAAAGTTAAAAAAAAATGTGATAGAAACCTGTAAAGTATGTGGTAACATATAGAAGATAGTTCAGAATTGAATCAAGTTCCCCACAGAGGAGGCTGTGTTAAATGGTTTCTCTAACAGGGTACATTAAAAGGATGGTCTCTTTCATTAGGGTCAAAGTAGTGTTAGAGATTTTCTTATGGGGGATCCCTGGGTGGCGCAGCGGTTTGGCGCCTGCCTTTGGCCCAGGGCGCGATCCTGGAGACCCGGGATCGAATCCCACATCGGGCTCTCGGTGCATGGAGCCTGCTTCTCCCACTGCCTGTGTCTCTGCCTCTCTCTCTCTCTCTCTCTGTGTGACTATCATAAATAAATAAAAATTAAAAAAAAAAAAAAAAAAAAAAAAAAAAAAAAAGAGATTTTCTTATGGGATTGCAGTCAATTTCATTATTTATAATAAATGCTTCATGCTTTAAAAGGTGACGAGATCATATACTGCTTGCTTGTTCTCTCGTGCGCAGGCACACTCACTTGCTCTCTAGCACACGCACATTCTTCCCTCCCATATATATTTACTTATATATTTATATATTTCTTCCCTTGATTTGTAAGGAGAAGGCACCATTTGTAGACAGAAATTACTTAAGAAAGGGAACTCTCCCAAGGAAACACTTTTTTTTCTCAAAAAAAGACTACATAAGGAGTTGGAGTATAATTTAATAGACACTTATTCTTATCATGCCTATTGCTTATAGTCCCACTTCAGTGTTTTGAAGGGATAACAGAGTGATCTGGCTCCCAAATAGATTAGTTTTCAGAGGTGTCCTGAAGTCACCTCTGAGCTAGCACCTCTGATGCTATGTTTTCCAAAACATATTGCCTACCCATGCCACTGTTGATGGCCCTTCTAGTGTCATGTCCTATAACTAGTATAGCATATTATTACTATACTATTTATAATTAAATATATTATTATTACTGTGTTATAGTATGCCAACTAGTATAGCATATAATTAGTGGTCAGAATTTTGGAATGTGATTGGAAAACTAAGTGCTTTAGAAATTGCCAAGCCCTTGTAAGAGAAAGAGTGGTAACTTGAGACTGAAGAATGACTGTAGCTCTTTTTTTTCATGGAAAAGAAGTTGAGTTGTGCTAACAATTCCCATTTACACTTCTGAATTGAAGTGCATTAATTCTTTAAGGAAAATGTACAGATAAATATATCTGTGAACTCCTGAAGAGAAGTCTTGGCTACTTTAGAAGAAAAAAAAATAATGATATTGACTTCTCTAGGCCATAAGATCTATTATAGAATATCCCCATAGCTTTAGGACTTTTGAGCTGACTTGCCTCTTTTCTCCAGGCAGAATGTCCTCTAACAGGATGGTTGGCTTGGTTTTACATAAGCCTGTTAGAGCTTGGAGTTGTTTTTGTTTTTGTTTTGACTTGAAGAAAGCACCAACTGAGCTTTTTTTTTTTTTTTTTTTTTTTTTTTTTTTTTTAATTTTTTTTTTATTGGTGTTCAATTTACTAACATACAGAATAACACCCAGTGCCCGTCACCCATTCACTCCCACCCCCCGCCCTCCTCCCCTTCTACCACCCCTAGTTCGTTTCCCAGAGTTAGCAGTCTTTATGTTCTGTCTCCCTTTCTGATATTTCCCACCCATTTCTTCTCCCTTCCCTTATTTTCCCTTTCACTATTATTTATATTCCCCAAATGAATGAGAACATATAATGTTTGTCCTTCTCCGACTGACTTACTTCACTCAGCATAATACCCTCCAGTTCCATCCACGTTGAAGCAAATGGTGGGTATTTGTCATTTCTAATAGCTGAGTAATATTCCACTGAGCTTTTGATTCCACTTTTAGCTGCAATTTAGCTCTTCTGTGTACCTATAAAGTAAATGCCATGTAAATAGGAACCCAGGATAGAGTTACTTGTTTTGAAAAGGTCATGTACCAACTGCAGTTGCTGAGTAAGTGTTCTGCATTTAGGGATGTTTATAACAGTCTTGTTTCCATTTCTTTCTGCAGAGTGTAGTGAAGCTGATGAGGAGCCTGCTGCACTGCATGATCAGACAGGTATGGTATTGTTAACAGCTCCCTCGCTAATAAAAGCACATTGTAATAGTGTCTCTATCCTTTAGGAAATGTTTACAGCTTATATTTTTTCAATTTCACAAATAGTAGACAATGATTTCAGAAAATTTGTGGAATGGAGGAGGGAAATGTCACTCATGATCTCACCACCCAGTTACCACTGGCATGTTTCCTTCCAGTCTTTCCACCCCCCTCTATAAATGACTTTTTAAAATACTTCATCGTTACTGTACATGTAATTTTGTACATTGACTAAAGATGATACACGCCTATAAGCCCTCATATGATACCCTTGGGACCAAATAAATTTTAGAATTCAGACTTTTTCAGATTGTTTCAGTACAGTGCAAATACTGTATATTATACCTTCAACAGGTCCAGAACAGCACTGTCTCATCAAAAATATTAATCTCTCCATAGGGAAACATGGAAGCATTCTCACACTAAGTGGAATTAGTAAAAACTACAAATAGCTCCACATCAATTTGAATTAAGTGTTGCCATCAAATGAATTTTGGCACAAAATTTAGAGGAATAACCTTTGTGGCAGTGTTTTGGATTTTAGGATTGGAGATTAGTGCCTAAGACTTAGATCTCCTTGCATTAATTTGCATTTTCCTGACCTTGAATGAAATTGAGCTTCCTTTCCTGTGTAGATTGAAAATTTGCATTTCCTCTATTAATTGCCTATTAGGTCCTTTTTCTATTTTTCTTTTGAGCTGTCTCTTTCTTGGCTATTTGAGGAGTTCCTGTACATTATGAATATTAATGTTTTGTCACATACACTGCAAATTTTTTTAACAGACTGTGGTTTATCTTCTGGATTTGTTTATGTTTTTGTTTTCATCCGAAAGTATTTTACTGAAAAAAAAGTGTTTTACTTTTATCCTAGGAGATCTTTACACTTGTTGCACACATTGAACCTCAACTGACTTTTTTGAGACCAAGATTATATTTTGTTAGAAGAAGCAGTCAAGGCCCAGATTAATAAAGTGACTATCCACAGGCACACAACAAGTCTAAAGTAGAAAGAAATCAACTTCAGACTTCTGAACTTCTTTATCAGTGCTCTCTCTCCTGGGGTATCTCAATGCCATCATTTCTTTTTTCCCCTTCTTTGCTCCTTTTTTTTTTGTATTTTAGATAATTGTATTTTCTACCTTACCAAATAGGTTTAAAGCTACTAACTTCATGAACCTTATTTAAAGGTTTAATAGTTTCTATCATATATCAAATGCACATATAATCAAATCTCAATTTTAGGAATGAAGTCTCTCAGTTGTCCCTTGCCCAGTGTTTCCATTCTGACCTCTCGTTTCAGCATATGTTCATATGTTTTCTCCGTTACTTCATGTATCTTCCACCCAGCTCTTTTCATTACTCCTTCAAAATAGATTCCCTTAATAATCCCCCTGATTTCCCTCAAAATTCCTACCTCTGTTTCAGGAATAAATGTATCTTTTTTATGACTCAATTGTCTCTTACTAGACTGTTAACACCCAACCACTGCATCTCAGTTTATATCTACAGTGTGCCCAGTCAATCATATGAAGAGTAAAAGAGAGGTAGTGAGTAGGAAATAGCTGGCTTTAACTGGCATTATTTTATAACTAATTGCTTAAACTAAAAAAAAAAAACAGCAACAGCAGACTTTCCTACTTGTGTTAGTATGGGGAAAAAGAAGTAACAGTGTATTTTAAATATTCACAATTGCCTGAAAACCAAATGCAATGGTATATGTTAGAGTATTACAAAAGTGTGGCATATGGGATGATTTTTCTACATTGCCTTCTTTTACTGTTCTTGTTTTCTTCAGGTGGATAAAGTAGAATCCTTCAAGTATAGTCAGAGTACCAAGGATAGCCTCCATGCTAAGTACAATACCAAAACCTGTGCCACTGTAGTGGGTGATGACCAGTGGGGACACCTGCAGTTGGATGCTACCTCTTTGTACCTGCTCTTCTTAGCACAAATGACTGCCTCAGGTCAGTACCAGGACAGAATTACTGGGGGCCACAGCAATGTGAAGCACTGACTCTGGTACACATGGTTTCTCCAAAGGTGTTGACCAGAAAACGACATAGCTGTTTACATTGCATAAAGATACATGGTGGAAACACAATATTTTGTAAATTATATACAAGGAAACAACTCTTTGAGGTCTAGTTAGTATTCCTTTACCCTGAAAAACAAGTCTGGGGTACTGATTAATATTTTTTGAATTGAGAACCAGGAAATCTGGAGTGGATTTTTTTTGGATGGACATTTTTATCTTTCATTAATCCTCACATACCATGAGATGGTGAGATGGGAAAGAAGGGCTAGGGTTTTCTGCTTGTTCTCATGCTATACACTGACGATCCTCTAGTATTAATATAAATTGAATTACCTACTTTATACTACTCTTTATGTATATATTATAAATAAGACATCTATCTAAAGGCAATTTAAGTTATATTAGGGGATTAATTTAAGAATTAGAATTAAAATATTTATTTTTTATTATTGAATAATATACCCTTTTCAGATGGTTTTGTTATTAGCCTTAGATGCTTTACCTGAAAAAGGACAATGTAAGAACCAACATAATTCCCTTTTATTTCTCCTAACTTGGAGAGGATAATGAGTTCTGATTACACTCAGTTTGTAAATTAAACAGGACCTTTTCCAGATCTTCCTGAGTAAGTAAATATACTCAGAATACCACAGTTTTGACACTCGAATTTATCTTCCTAGCTGGCTATAGAGCTCCAAAGTACTAAGGACATTCAGGGTAAGAAGTGTCCCGGAATATTCTTATTCTACTTTTCTTGCATCAGTAAATATCTGGTGATAAAGCCTTCCCGTTTTCCCTCTAGAATGCACAGCCCAGAAGTTGAATTACCTTTTATTAAAATTATAACATGGCTACCCACACACTCCCATCTTTTGGAGGGGAGTTTCTTTCCTAAATAAATATATTTTTAGGTTTTATGCATTTAAACAGAATGGAAGCTATAACTCCATTTCTTTTTTTAAGATTTTATTTATTTATTCATGAGACACACACACACAGAGAGAGAGAGAGAGAGAGGCAGAGACACAGGCAGAGGGAGAAGCAGGCTTCATGCAAGGAGCCTGATGCGGGACTCGATCCCGAGACTCCAGGATCAAGCCCTGGGCCAAAGGCAGGTGCTAAACCGCTGAGCCACTCAGGGATCCCCTATAACTCCATTTCTAATATTCTTTTAGTACCAACTCTGGAGTGTTTTTCTACAATGCAAACTGTCTAAATATTTCTGATGGTTTTCATTTTGAGTCCAGAAAGGAAGCAGAAATATACTAAAGAGGCTTGTAGGAGACATATTCATTCAACAAATATTTGTTGATTTCTGACTTAACATTTGATTTTCACCTCAATAAGCTGACTTTGATAGGTACTTGGAAAAAGTTGGATATGATTCAATCAGGCCTTTGCAGAATAAATATGAATAAGTAGAATTTCACAAGTCAGAGAAGGAAAAGGAATAGCATGGCTACAGCACAAAGTTGGAAAGATATTGGCCACCAAGGTAAGACTAGTTATCTTCTATGGCTATAGTGTAAGATAGATCTGGAAAAAATACCAAAAGATGAAGCTAGAAGGTTGGAGCTAGCTATTTAAGAGCCTGTAAATCATGCTAGGTAGTTTGGAGTTTAGTCTATAGTCATTAGAGAACCACTCAAAATAAATAATCAAGAAACTTTCAGATGGTTCACTCCAGTAGCAGGAGGATGGATTGAATAGGGGAGAAAATTAAGATGGAGGACTTAGTTAAGAGGTTAGTGAAATACTTTAGGCAATAAATGATGCAGAACATATATAAGGCAGTAGCCTTGAGAATGAAAAGGATATATATGAGAGATGATCAGTAGATAACGTATGAAAGATCTTCATGGAAAATTTTCATCTTTCATGGGAACAATTCTCTGCACATTTTTGAACTTTTAAAAATCTCAACCTTGGTTAAAAGAGAGTCTTAGAAATTGACTGCCCTTCTCCCCAGCAAAATAACCATAAATTGTGAAAATAAAGTTTAAAAAAAACCATTTAGTCACTAGAAATTGTCTGAAGGGCATACAGCAAGTAGAGAAACATTTATTCAAGCATATCTAAATCTTGGTAAGAACAGTGAGGGTGTGGCATTTAGACCACAGCCTCCCTCGCCCCAACTCATCAGGACAGAAGCACTACTCAGCGTGGATGCAGACCAGAGTATAAGGCTTACTCTTCCCCTAGTTCCCAGTTTAGGACTATGATAGATATCTCCCCAACAGTGGTTGCCAACATTTCCCATCCTCCTCACCTGTGTGTTCCAGAAGCTCTGATCTAGCCAAAAATAACTAAGAGGTCTGGAACTCTGTTCCATTCCTCAGTTCCACTCATGGAGCTTAAATCTAGGCAGAGCAGTCCAAGAATAATAGGCCTGGCCCACCTTGCTGGTAGCATGGAGGGAAAGGCAGGCCACAAGAACAGAAAAACTCCATAGTTCTTCCCAAGAAAACTGACTTTAGTGGGAAAGTTAAAGTCTAAGGGCACTCTGAAAAACTGGAGATTTTTGTTCTAAGAAATTAAGAGGAGTCTGATAGCTCAATAAGAGCAACAAACTAAACTGTAGACTAGCTAGAAGTTTTAGCAGAGAACCAGGGACAGAGATAGTTAAAAAGAGTTATCCTAGGGTTAGAACAAGTGTCAAAGTCTGGCCTCAAAATCCTGAAATGGAGCTTGAACTTAATTGGATGAGACTGTGCAACAGTCTGTACCTCGGGGCACTATACAATTTAATAGAGCCATCAGCTGGCAATTGGTGGAGGTTAACAGCTGAGTATGAAGACATGTAATAGATCACAGAAGACTAAACAAAAACTGTGGTCTTCCTTGGGTGACTGTATTATTCCCAAGGCTACGTCCTCTGAAGAACAGCTTCAGAGGCCACATACTGCTAGGAGCCCAATGCAGGACTTGACCCTGGGATCATGCCCTGAACCAAAGGCAGATGCTCAACCCCTGAGCCACCCAGGCGTCCCGAAAAATAGATTTCATTGAAATTGTCCAGCCAATTCACTTAAACAAATAGCAGATAAACATAAACAAGCCCCATATAGGATAATATCAATATACCTACAGAGTTTCTATAACTATGTTATCTGCAATATCTAGTGTTCAACAAAAATGTATGACACATGCAAAAAAATAGGAAAGTCTGAGACAACACAAAAAAAGCAGGTAACAGAAACTGCCTTTGAGAGGAAACATTACATTGAATTTAGAAGACAAAGACTTCAAAGCAGTTACTATAAAAATGTCCAAAAATCTAAAGGATGCCATGCTTAACAAGTTAAAGGAAAATATTATGAAAGCATTATATCAAATAGATAATATCAATAAAGAGATAAAAAATGAACCAAATGGGAATTTTGGGGTTGAAAAGTACAGTAACTTTTTTTTTTCAAAATTTTATTTAAATTCTAGCTAGTTAACCTCTTGTGTAATATTGGTTTCAGGAGTAGAATTTAGTAATTCATCACTTACCTATAACACCCAGTGCTCATCATAATAAGTGCCCTCCTTAATACATATCACTCATTTAACCCATCCCCCAGGCACCTCCCCCATTAACCCTCAGTTTGTTCTCCGTTGAGTCTCTTAGATTTCCTTCCCTCTCTCTTTTTTCCCTTCCCATGTGTTCCTCTGTTTTGTTTCTTAAATTCCACATATGGGTGAAAAAATATGGTATTTGTCTTTCTCTGACTGATGGATTTCACTTAGCATAATACCCTCTAGCATCATCCACGTCATTGCAAATGGGAAGATTTCATTCTTTTTGATGGCTGAGTAACATTCCTATATATGTACATATAAATACACACACACACACACCACATCTTTTTTTAAGATTTTATTTATTTATTCAAGAGAGACACAGAGAGAGAGAGAGAGAGAGAGAGAGAGAGAGAGAGAGAGAGAGAGAGAGGCAGAGACACAGGCAGAAGGAGAAGCAGGCTTCATGCAGGGAGCCGGATGCGGCATACGATCCTGAGACTCCAGGATCACGCCCTGGGCCGTGATCTCACCGTGATCCTGACTCCAGGATCTCACCGCTGAGCCACCCAGGCATCCCCACCACATCTTCTTTATCCACTCATCAGTCAGTGAACATTTTGGCTCTTTCCGTAGTTTGCTTATTGTTAATAATGCTGCTATAGATACCAGGGTGCATATACCCCTTTCCATCTATTTTTTAATTCATTGGGTAAACACTCCCATAGTACAGTTGATGGATTATAGCATAGTTCTATTTTTAACTTTTGGAGGAACCTCCATACTGTTTTCTAGAGTGGCTGCAGCAGCCTTCATTCCCACCAGCAGTGTAAGAGGGTTCTCCCTTCACACCCTCGCCAACATCTGTTTTTCTCTGAGTTGTTAATTTTAGCCATTCTGACTGGTATGCTATGTTATCTCATTGTGGTTTTGATTTGCGTTTCTCTGATATTGAATGGTGTTGAGCATCTTTTCATGTGTCTGTTGGCCATCTGGATGTCTTCTTTAGAAAGATGTCTATTCATGTCTTCAGCCCACTTCTTAACTGGATTATTTGTTTTTGGGGTGTTGAGTTTGATAAATTCTTTATAGATTATGGATACTAATTGTTCTAAAGAGAAAATCCACAGCACCATACTCTCATTTTCAAAGGGGAAAAACACTTTATTAATATTATAAAAATCTAATAAAAACAGAAGAAAAGGGAAATCTGCACATAGATAAGGACAATAATAAACAGAAAAGGAGAATAAGATAGAATTACATCAAATTGGGTACTTAACAACATCCAATCTCATTAGCTGAGGAACTCTCTTGGAGATAGCCAGGCTGGAGACCCAGTTGAGAGGCCTGAGCAGAGCATCCTCCCCTCAGGTGAGAGTTCCAACTGACCATCTCTGGAAGGGCTGTATTCATAGGGCAAATGATGGAGTCTGAAGTTAAACAACTGTTTGCTTATGTACAGTTTGCCTATGTTATTATGTCTTTACATATTCAAGGATCCTGGCTAGGTGTGCTTGCCTCCCCTCCCAGATTCCATTATAGGAGGAGCAGCCCAGCAAGGCAAAATTTATAGCTCTTGGTGTCCAGACCAGAAGGGCCAATTCTGATCTAGAGGCCAGCTAATGTCAACTAATCAGGCTCCCAAGGCCACATATGCAGCACAAATCTCACAAATAACATTCTTTAGCCTACCTGTATATGTGCAGGTTGGGGTGTTCAGTTATGCAGGACAAATCACAGAAACCTCTATCCATACAATACACTAACCCTTTATCAGTTAAGTCAATTTCAAATATCTTCTGCCATTCCATATGTTGTCTTTTAGTTTATTCTTAAGAGTTTCTTTATTAATTTAAGAGAGAGAGTGAGTGCGAGAGAGAACACAAGCAGGGACAGAAGGAGAGGGAGAAGTAGACAACCGTCTACTTTGAGCAGGGAGCCCAATGTGGGACGATCCCAGGACCCTGGGATCATGGCCTGAGCCAAAGGCAGATGCTTAGCTGACTAAGTCACCCAGATGCCCCTTTTGCCTTTTAGTTTTGTTGATTATTTCCTTCACTGTGCAGAAGCTTTTTATCTTGATGAGGTCCCAATACATTTTTGCTCTTGTTTCTCTTGCCTCCGGAAATGGGTCTAGTAAGAAGTTGCTACAGCTGAGGTCAAACATGTTGCTTCCTGTGTTCTCCTCTAGGATTTTGATGGTTTCCTGTCTCCCATTTAGGTCTTTCATCCATTTCTAATTTATTCTTGTGTATTGTAAGAAAGTGGTCCAGTTTCATTCTTCTGCATGTAGCTGTCCAGTTTTCCCAACACCATTTGTTAAAGAGACTTCTTTCCATTGGTTATTCTTTCTTGCTTTGTTGAAGATTAGTTGACCATATAGTTGTGGTTCCACTTCTGGGCTTTCTATTCTGTTCCATTGATCTATGTGTCTGTTTTCAGTACCAGTACCATACTGTTTTAATGACTATAAATTTGTAATGTAGCTTGAAATCTGGAATTGTGATGCCTCCACCTTTGTGCTTGCTTTTTCAGGATTGCTTTAGCTATTCAGGGTCTTTTGTTGTTCCATACAAATTTTAGGATTGTTTGTTCTAGCTCTGTGAAAAATGCTGGTTGTATTTTTGAAAATTTCACTAGAGAGGCTGAACAAATTTGAGCTGCCAGGAGAAAGAATCAGCATACTTGAGGATATATCAACAAAGATTATGCAATCTGAAGAACAGAAGAAAAAAATAATCGAGAAAAATAATAGAACCCAAGAGAAATGTAGGACACAATTTAGAGCATCAACTCATATGGAATGTGAGTATCAGAAGGAGAGTAAGGAGCAGAAAATATATTCAAAGAAATCATGGCTGAATTCACCTCAAATTTGATGAAAAATATTGATCTATATACATCAAAGAAACTCAGTGATCTGCAGGTAGAATAAACAGAGATCTACACCCAGAAGCATAATAGTAAAAATATTAAAAAGCCAAAAATAAACAGAACATCTTGCAAGCAATATGAGAAAAATGACTTGTCATGTACAAGGGAACCCAAATAAAGTTATTAGCTGACTTCTGTTCAGAAAAAAAATGGAGGCCCAAAGGAAGTGGAATGAAGAGACAAACGAAAAAATAGACTCTTAAATACAGAGAACAAACTGGTGATTGCCAGAGGGGAGGTTGGTTGGGGGTGGGAATGGGTGAACTAGATAAAGGGGATTAAGAGTACACTTAACTTGGGGCACCTGGCTGACTCAGGAAATAGAGTTGAGACTCTTGGTCTCAGGGTCATGAGTTGAAGCCCCATGTTGGACATAGACCTTACTTTAAAAAACATAGGTAACAAATTTTTTAAGAAGAGTACACTTGGGGTCCCTGGGTGGCGCAGCAGTTTGGCGCCTGCCTTTGGCCCAGGGCGCGATCCTGGAGACCTGGGATCGAGTCCCACATCGGGCTCCCGGTGCATGGAGCCTGCTTCTCCCTCTGCCTGTGTCTCTGCCTCTCTCTCTCTGTGACTATCATAAATAAAAAAAAATAAAAAATAAAAAATTCTTTAAAAAAAAGAGCCCTGAAAAATGTATAGACTTGTTGAATCATGATATTGTATACCTGACACTAATATAATCCTGTATGTTAATTGCACTTGAATTTTTTATTTAAATTCAATTTGCCAACATATAGTATAACACCAGTGCACTTCACATCATATGCCCCCCCTTATAATTGAATTTTTTAGATGAAAAAATAGAGTAAAAATAATTATAAAACATAATATGATTCCATATATATCCTTTCTTAATTGATCTAAAAATCAATTGTATAAAACAGTGTAATTGTGTTGTTGGAGCTACAGCATATAAAAGTGTAATATATTTGATAATAACAAAATTAAGGAGGTATGCAGGAATGAAGCAATATTGAGTTAAGGAAATAATACCAAATGGTAACTCAAATCCACAGGAACAAATGAAGACCACCAGAAGTGGTAAATTACAAGATTAATATTACAAAATATAAATATCTATTTTCCTCTCAGCTTCTTTAAAAGATATAAAATTATATAGAGAGATTTGAGATGATGGCGGCTGAGTGGGAGGACCCTAAGCTTGTCTAGTTCCACAAGATAGATAGATAACTATCAAATCATCCTGAATACCCCAGAAATCAACCTGAAGACTGACAGATCAAATTCCACAATTAAGAAGAAGCTGTAGAAGACACATCAAAGAAGGTAGGAATTGCATAGACATGCTTTAGGGGAGAAACAGATCGTGGGTGCTGCCAAAGGGAGAGAGCTATGGTTGCAGAGAAAGGCAAGAGAAAGAAAAGAAGAGGGAGGGAGGGAAGTAGGGAGGAGAGAAGGAGAGAAGGGTAATGAGAATGCATAAGGAGAACATTTCCTCAAAGCCATTGATTGGGAAAATGAAAAGGGCTTACTTTCTTGAGTTCTTACAACCATTAGGGCTTAAGGACTGGAATTTTAAAGAGCAGCAGGCTTGACTGGGATGGAGCCATGAGAGCACTGCCCTACTCCTAGATAGAAGGAGGGAAACAACCAGGGAGGGGGCAGATGGCATGGAAGCAGCAATCTGAAGGGCACTTGGATACACAGAGGGGAGATTATTTGCACTTCCTGGAGTGTGTCCCTGAGAGGTGGAGTTCAGGGAGATTCCTCTCAAGGACAAAGGAGTTGTTTGGCACCATTTCCTTCCCCCAGCCTTCACCCATATAAAACAATTAATAATAAACATAAAGGAACTCATTGATAATAATACAATAATAGTAGGGGACTTTAACATCCAGTTTACATCAATAGACAAGATCATCTAAGCAGAAAATCAACAAGGAAACAATGAATTTGAATGACACACTGGACCAAATGGACTTAACAAATATATTCAGAACATTCCATCCTAAAGTAGCAAAATACATATTCCTTTCACATTCACATGGGATATTCTCCAGAGAAGATCATGTACAGAACAGACCTAGGTCACAGATCAGGCCTCAATCAATACAAAAAGATTGAAATCATACCATGAGTCTTTTCAATGCTATGACTGCAATGCTATGAAACTTGAAATCAACCACAAATAAAAATTTGGAAAGATCACAAATACATAGAGGTTAAGCAATATGCTACTAAACAATGAATGGGTCAACCAGGAAATGGAAGAAGAAATTTTTTTCAATACATGGAAATAAATGAAAAGGAAAACACAATGGTCTAAAACTGCTGAGATGCAGCAGAGGCAGTCCTAAGAGAGAAGTATATAATAATACAGGTCTACCTTAAGAAGCAAGAAAAATTTCAAACAACTTTACCTAAAGGAGCTAAAAAAAGAACAACAAAAATTAAAACCAGCAGAAGGAAGGAAATAACAAAGACTAGAACAAAAATAAATTATATAGAATATTTAAAAACACAATAGGACAGATCAATGAAACCAGGAGCTGGTTCTTTGAATATATTAATAAAAATGATAAGCCTCTAATCAGACTTATTAAAAAGAAAAGAGAAAAGGCCCAAATAAATAAAATCACAAATGAGAGAGGAGAAATAACAACCAACAACACAGAAATACAAACAGTTATAAGAGAAAATTATGAAAAACTATATACCAACAAATTGGACAACCTGGAAGAAATGGATAAATCCCTAGAAACACATAAACTACCAAAACTGAAACAGGGAGAAATAGAAAACTTGAACAGACCAATAACCAGGAAAGAAATTGAACCAATAATCCGAAAACTCCCTACACACAAAAGTCCAGGGCCAGATGGTATTACCAAACATTCTACCAAACATTTAAAGAAGAGTTATTACCTATTATTCTCAAACTATTCCAAAAGAAAAAAAATCAGAAAAGGAAGGAAAACTCCTAAATTCATTCTAGAAGGCCAGCATTACCCTAATACCAAAACTAGATAAAGACACCACACACAAAAAAAGAACTACAGGCCAATATCCCTGGTGAACACAGATACAAAAATTCTCAACAAGACACTAGCAAACCAAATCCAACTATACATTAAAAAGAATCATTCACCACCATCAAGTGAGATTTATTCCTCAGTAGCAAGGGTGGTTCAAAATTCTCAAATCAATCAACACGATACACCACAGTGATAAAAGAAAGAACCACATGATCCTTTGAATAGATGCAGAAAAAGCATTTGACAAAGTACAATATCCATTCATGATAAAAATCCTCCACTAGTAGGGTTAGAGGGAACATATCTCAACATCATAAAGGCCATATATGAAAATAACACAGCTAATATCCTCAATGGGGAAAAACTGAGAGCTTTCCCTCTATGGTCAGGAATAAGACAAGAATGTCTATTCTCACCACTGATATTTAATACATACTAGAAGTCCTAGCCATGGCAATCAGACAATAAAAAGAAAAGGCAGCCAAATTGGTAAGGAAGAAGTAAAATTTTCACTATTTTCAGGTGACATGATACTGTATATAGAAAACCCTAGAGGTGCCTAGATGGCTCAGTTGGTTAAGCGTCTAACTTGTGCTTTTGGCTCAGGTCATGATCTCATGGGTCATGGGATTGAGCCCCATGTCGGGGCCCCCACTAAGCAGGAAGCCTGCTTCAGATTCTCTCCCTCTGCCCCTCCCCCAACTCTTTCTTTCTGTAGAATAAATAAATAAATCTTATAAAAAGAGCACTCAAAAGACTAACAAAAAATTTCTAGAACAGATATAGGAATTCAGTAAAGTCACAGGATACAAAATCAGCATACAGCAATCTGTTGCATTTCTATACACCAATAATGAAGCATCACAAAAGAGAAATCAAGGAATCAATTCCATTTACAATTGCACCAAAAACCATAAGATACCTAGGAATAAGCCTAACCAAAGAGATAAAAGACATGTACTCTGAAAGCTATAAGAAAGTGATGAAAGAAATTGAAGATGACACAAAGAAATGGAAAAACATTCCATGTTCATAGATTGGAAGACTATTATTAAAATGTCTGTATTACCCAAAGCAATCTACACATTTCATGCAAACCCTATCAAAATATCAATAGCATTTTTCACAGAGCTAGAACAAATTATTCTAAAATGTGTAGGAACCACAAAGACCCCAAATAGCCAGAGCAACATTGAAAAAGATAAGCAAAGCTAGAGGCATCACAATTCCAGACTTCAAGTTACATTACAAAGTTGTAGTGATCAAAACAGTATGGTACTGGCACAAAAATAGACCCATAGATTGTGGAACGGTATTAAAAAATCCAGAAAAGAACACACAGCTATATCGTCAACTAATCTTTGATAGTGAAGGAAAGAATATCCACTGGAAAAAGGCAGTTTCTTCAACAAATGGTGTTGGGAAAACTGGACCACTTCCATATACCATGCACAAAAATAAATTCCAAGTGGATTAAAGAATAATCCTAGAAGATAACACAGGTAGTAATCTTTGTGACATCAGCCATAGCAACTTTGTATTAGATATGTCTCCTGAGGCGAGGGAAGCAAGAGCAAAAATGAACTTTTGAGACTTCATCAAGTTAAAAAGCTTCTAGGGACTCCTGGGTGGCTCAGCAGTTGAGTGTCTGCCTTTGGCTCAGGGTGTGATCCTGGAGTTCCAGGATCTAGTCCTGCATCAGGCTTCCTGCATGGAGCCTGCTTCTCCCTCTCTCTATATGTGTCTCTCATGAATAAATAAATAAAATCTTTTAAAAAGGATAAAAAGCGGGATCCCTGGGTGGCGCAGCGGTTTGGTGCCTGCCTTTGGCCCAGGGCGCGATCCTGGGGACCCGGGATCGAATCCCATGTCGGGCTCCCGGTGCATGGAGCCTGCTTCTCCTTCTGCCTGTGTCTCTGCCTCTCTGTCTCTCTCTCTGTGACTATCATGAATAAATAAATAAAATCTTTAAAAAAAGGATAAAAAGCTTCTCTGATTAGCAAATGAAACAATCTACAAAACTAAAGGCAGTCTGCAAAATGGGAGAAGGTATTTGCAAAGGACATATCTGATAAAAGGTTAGTATCCAAAGTATATAAAGAATTTATAAAACACAACACCCTAAAAACAAATAACCCAGTTAAGAAATGGGCAGAAGAAATGAATAGACATTTTTTCCAGAGAAGACATCCAGATGGCCAACATACACATGAAAGATGCTAAACATCATTTATCATCAGGGAAATACAAATCAAAACTGCAATGAGACATCAACTTGCACTTGTGAGATTGACTAAAATCAATAACACAAGAAACAACAGGTGTTGGCAAAGATGTGGAGAAAGGGAACTCTCTTGCACTGTTGTTAGTAATGCAAACTGGTGCAGCCACTCCGGAGAACAGTATGGAGGTTTTCTAAAATTAAAAAAAAAAAATTACCCTGTGATTTAGCAATTGCAATACCAGGTATATACCCAAAGGATACAAAAGTACTAATTCAAAGGTATACATGCACCCTGATGTTTATAGCAGCATTATCAACAATAGCCAAATTATTGGAAGTGTGCAAATGTCCATTGACTGATGAATGGATGAAGATGTGATATATATGATGGAATATTACTCAGGCATAAAAAAGAATGAAATCTTCCTATTTTCAATGACATGGATGGAGCTAGAGTGTATTATGCCAAGTGAAATAAGTCAAAGAAAGATAAATACCATGATTTCACTCATGTGGAATTTAAGAAACAAAACAATCTTGGGCCTGGGGGAGAGAGAGGCAAACCAAGAAACAGACTGTTAACTATAAAGAACATACCAATGGTTACCACAGGGGAGGTTGATGGGTTGAAGGGTTAAATAGGTAATGGGGATTAAGGAGTGCATTTGCTGTGATGAGCACTGGGCATTGTATGTAAGTGTTGAATCACTAAATTCTATACCTGAAGTTAACAGTACACTGTATGTTAACTAACTGGAATTTAAGTAAAAACTTAAAAAAATGGAATTCAAAAGTGATGTCACTTCCATGACTAGTTTACAAAAGATTGTTACTCCTGTTTTGCTAGCAAACTATTACTTTCTCAGCTTGCACATTTTCATAAAGCAAGCTGCCAAATTGGAGAGGTCTAGATGGCAATTGACAAGAGGAAATGAGGCCCTCACTCCATAACAATGAGGAATTTAATTCTAGCACCAACCATGTGAGTTTGAAAGCATATCCTTCCCCCTTGGAGCCTTGAAATGCCCAAAGCCCCCTAACAACTTGGCTGCAGCATGGGAGATAACTTGAGCCCCAAGACCCATCTCAGCTCTGCCTGAATTCCTGACCCACTGAAACTGTGCAATAGTAAATATGTGTTCTTCTAAGTCAAGAAATACCAAATCATATGAAGTAACAAAAAATGTATTGTTGAGTTTTTAACATATATACAGATAAAAGGATTTAAAAAGATATATTAAAAAAAAGATATATTAAAAAAAAGATATATTATGCCCACAGCAGCTATAAAAAGCTAGAGTAACTAATCTCAGGGAAAAAATAAGAATTTAAAATAAAAACTATTACTAGAGTTAAAGAGGAGCATTTTAGATTGAGAAAAGGATCAATCCATCAAGAAGGTATAACAATTATAAATATATATGCATTTAACAACAGAACCCCAAAATACACGAAGGAAAAACTGGCAGAATTGAAAGCAGAAATAGATAATTTAACAATATTTTGAACACTTCAATACCCCATTTTCAATAATGCATAGAACAACTAGGAAGATCAGCAAGGAAAAAGAAATCTTAAGCCAACCAGACCTAACACATCTATAGAACTCTTCATCCAACAACAGAATGCATATTCTTCCCAAGTACACTTAGAACACTTTCCAGGATGGGCTATATGTTAGGTCATAAAACAAGCCTTGAAAAGTTTAAAAGGATTCAAATCACACAAAGTATATTCAATGACCAAAATGGAATGAAATTTGAAATCAGTAACAGAAAGAAATTTGGGAAACTCACAAATATGTGGAAATTAACACACTCTAAAAAAATTTTTAAGTGTTTTATTCTTTAAGAGAGTAGATTGTGTTCCACATATGCCAAGGTCCACTGAATTCAACAAGTTTGTGAACATGGATGTGTGTGTAACATCATTGGCACTGAATCAGTTTGGTTTCAGAAAGTGCCAATAAGCTGGATAAGATGGCATCATTAGGCAGAGTCTTTTAGAAAAGGATGATAGAGTCCCAGTTACCTGGCAAGAAGTCTTTCCAGAAACAATGGGAATCACCTAAGAATCTCCTCTCATTTTCCTTTCTTTTCCATAAATTAATAACAGCTTACAAAATTAATTCCTTTTTAATCAAGTCAGTGTCTAACACAATGAACCTAAAGAATGAGTATCCAGTAACGTTTCAAACACTGTTTTCAACTAATTTACAACATTTGGTATGCTTGTAATTGTTGTGATTTAGAGTTATTTTTTCTTCTTAAAACATGATAGTGTTTACTTTTTAATAAGCAACATCACTGCAAAGTTACAATAGGATCCCCTAGGAACAAAATAATTTTAAAACATGAATTCAGTTACTTATCACAACAATCCTATGCAATAGGAACACTATTATCCTAACTTTATAGTAAACTGAAATATAACGAGATTAATAATTTATCCAAAAGCATCTTATTGGTCTAAGGATAAACTCCAGATTCCTTAGATTTTTCAATCAAGATCCTCCATAATCTGGCCCCAAATGCCTTTTTAAAATTAGATCTCACTCCTAACTGAAAATAGTACTTATTAGAACCTACCACATCTTCTGCTTCTTGCCTATAAGTCTCAGTCCCACCACTGTCCCACCCAAGATGCCCTCTTCCTTGCCCTTTGCCTACCTGGATTTTCCCCATTACATAAAATTCTGCTCTAGTGTCAGCTCTTCCATGGAGACATCTCTGATCATTCTCACCCAGTGGCATTCACAAGACAACCGACTCTTGCCAGTACTACCTTGTAACTTCTCTTGACATAGTGCCTTATATTGTCATTTAAATAAATAACATACTCCTAAATAACCAATGGGTCAAAGAAGAATCACAAGGGAAATTAAGATTTTGAGCTGAAGCAAAAGGGATATACAACATACCAAAAGTTATGGGAAGTACAAAAAAACAGAGCTTAGAGGGGAGTGTATAGCTGTATGTGCCTATATTACAAAAAATAAGACCTCAAATCAAGTAATTTAATCTTCCATCTTAACACACTAAAAAAGGAAGAGCAAACTAAATCAAAAGCATACAAAAAGAATGAAATATGAAATTTTAAAGCATAAATTAATGAAATAGGGTTCTTTGATGGCTCAGTCGGTTAAGCCTTTGACTCAGGTCATGATCCCAGAGTCCTGGGATCGAGTCCCACATAGGGCTCCCTGTTCCACGGGGAGCCTGCCTCTCCCTCTATCTCTCCCTCAGCCTCTGCCTCCCTCTCTCTCTGTCTCTCATGAATAAATGAATAAAATATTTTTAAAAAGAAATTAATGAAGTAGAGAAACAAATGATAGAGATAATCAACAAAACCAAAGTTGATTCTTTAGAGAGATCAACAAAACTAACAAACCTCGTCTGACCAGGAGAAAAAGAGGACTCAAATTACTAAAATCAAGAATAACAGATGAGACCCATGTAGAAATATGAAGAATTAATACTGTGAACTTAATGTTTACCAACAAATTGGACTTTGATAAGGTGTACAAATTTCTAGAAAGACACAAATTACTGAATCTGACTCAAGAAGCAAAGGAAATCTGAACAGATTGATCATAATTACAGAGATAGAATCAGTAATATAAAACTTCCCACAAAGAAAAACCTAGGCCCAGATAGCTTCACTGATAAATTTTACCGAACATTTAAAGAATTGTTACCAATTCTGCACAAATGCTTCCAAAAATAGAAGAGGAAGCAGCACTTGCAAACTCATTCTATGAGGCCAGTATTTGACACCAAAACCAAAGACATCACAAGAACAATATTATTCAGCCATCAAAAAGAATGAAATCTTGCCATTTTCAATGATGTGGATGGAGCTAGAGTGTATTAGGCCAAGCAAAATGAGTCAGTTTAGAGGACAAATACCATATGATTTCAGTCATATGTGGTATTTAAGAAACAAAACAGATGAACATAGTAAAAAGGAGAAAAATATATAGAGAGGCTAACCTAAGACTCTTAACTACAGAGAACCAAGAAGTTGCTGAAGGGGATGTGGGTAGGGGGAATGGGCTAAATGGGTAATGGTATTAAGGGAGGCACTTGTGTTGAGCACAGGTTTTATATGTAAGTGATGAATCACTAAATTCTACTCCTGAAACTAATATTACACTGTATGTTAACTAATTAGAATTTAAATAATAACTTGAAAAAAAGAAAAAAAATATGGATAGACTAAAAATAAAATGAAAATGAAAAATAAATAAACTTAATTGTTTCTTTTAAAAGCCTTATCTCCAAATACAGTCACACTGGGGATTAGGGCTTCAACATATGGATTTCAGGGTGACACAATTGAGTTCATAACAAGCACTTAAGGTAAATATAGGAGTTAATCTTCCTGACCTTGGATTAGACAAGGCCCTATTAGATATGGCATCAAAAGCATAAGCAACTAAAGAAAACATAAGCTGGAATTTATCGAATTAATAACATTTCTGCTTCAAAAGATCTCTTCAAGAAAGTTAAAAACTACTCAGAATATGTTAGAAAGTATTGACAAATCACATATCCGATTAAGGATTTGAATCTATAACATATAAAGTACTCCACAACTCAATAATAAGAAAGATAACCTCATTTTATTTTATTTCTTTATTTTTTTAATTTAAATTCAATTTGCCAAAATATAGTAGTACATCATTAGTTATTGTACTACATCCAATGTAGTTTTCAGTAATTCATCAGTTGTGTATGACCTAATTTTAAATGGTCAAGGAATCTGTATTGACATTTCTCCAAAGAAGATGTTTAAATTGCCAATAAGTACATGAAAAAATGCTGAACATTATTAGTCACTAGGACCAATGCAGATCCCGATAATGAGATACCATGTCACACCCCCTCCGATGGCTATAATCACAAAGACAGAAAATAACAAGTGTTCCTGAGGATATGGAGAAAATGGAATCCTCATACACTGTTGGTAGGAATGTAAAATGGTGCAGCCACTTTGGAAAATAGTCTGGCAGTTCTCAGAAGATTAAGCAGAATTACCATACGGTCTAGCAATTTCACTCCTAGGTATATGCCCAAAAGAAATGAAACAATAATCACTCAAAAGCTGTGTATATCCACGAATGTTCATAGCAGTATTATTTATAATAGCCAAAAAGTGGAAACAGCCTAAATATCCATCAACTGATAATTGGATAAATATGATGCATTCACACAATGGAATTTTTTTAGTAATAAAAAGATGAAGCACTGATAACATTCTACAACACGGATGAGCCTTGAAAACATTATGCTAAGTGAAAGAACTCAAAAATGAAAGGCCATATATTGTATGATTGGTATGTAAACTGTGGAACTTCTTTGCAGAATAACTTGGTAATGATTATCAACATTTAATACACACATAGTAAAGTATTTAGGGAGAAGTATACTGATACTTGCAACTTACTTTGAAATGTATCAAAAAGATGGATTGATGGATAGATAAGTGATAGAAAAGTATGGTAAAACATTAATACTTGGATCCAGATGATGTACATACAGATGTCCACTGCAAGATTTTGTCATTTTTTTCTGTTTATTTGAAAATGTTCATAATACAATTTGGGGAAAAATAATACACATAAATCTGTGACTCAGCAGTTCTAATAATTTACCTTGGGAAAAAAAGAATTTACTGAGGAAACCTTGAGAAAAAGAGAATTTACTTGATACACTGGTACATGTGCACAAAGGTGTATATATATTCATTACAGCATTGATTATAGTGATGAAGCATTAGGTACAACCTAAATGTTTTCAGTAGGAAAATGGTTATATGATTAGCCATTTAGTAGAATGCCATATAGCCATTAAAAAAATAAGGCAGGTATCTTTAAAATTGTCTCTAAGATATATATGGGAAAAAGTTAGATACAATATAGTATATTACTCTTTGATGATTTTTATATATGCATAGTATTTCTCTGAAAGGATAGAGGAAACTGGTGAGACTGGTTTCTTTCAGAGAAGAGGTTTGGCAAGGGAATGATATAATTCTGGGTGGGAGAAAGACTTTCACAATATGCCTGTTGGGAGGGGTTGGGAGGACAGGACAGGGAGGGGTTGGGAGGACAGGACAGGGAGGGGAGTTAGTTTTGTTTTGTTTTTCTTGAAAGGAGTTAGTTCTTTTTTAAAATATTTTATTTATTTATTCATGAGAGACACAGAAAGAGAGGCAGAGAGAGACAGGCAGAGGGAGAAGGAGGCTCCATGCAGGGAGCCGACGTGGGACTCGATCCCGGGACTCCAGGACCACGTCCTGAGCCGAAGGTGGCGCTAAACCGCGGAGCCACCCAGGGATCCCCAGGGAGTTAGTTTTTAAAGAAAATGGATCATACTGTATATATTGGGAAGCAGTATAACGTCTTGGTTAGGAACTCAGTCTCTGAAGTGAAACAGAAGTTGATAGTTGAGTCCTGCTTCATTATTTATTAGTTAAATGATCTTAGGCAAATATTTAATCTCTCTAAGCCTCATGGAGAAAATACAGGTACCCACCTCTTAGGGTTGATGTAAAAATTAAATAGATAATTCATGCAAAACATTCCATTTGTAAGCTATAACTATCTTTGCATAGTTTATATTTAGAATAATTATCACTTTTATTACAAATGTATAGTTTTAATTTTCCTTAAAATAATAATCTTTATCTACTTCTTGCTTAGTATTTAAACTCCCTCCAACTCTTTTTTGAAATATTTGTCTTTCTTCTTCCAGATACATTAAGGTACATTATAAATTAATTACCTATAGAATTAGAAGTCTGAGGCTTTCTTTTTTTTAAGGATTTTATTTTTTTATTGATGAGAGACAGATGAATCTCTGATTATCTCTGAGAGAGAGAGAGAGAGAGGCAGAGATACAGGCAGAGGGAGAAGCAGGCTCCATGCAGGGAGCCTGAATGTGGGACTCGATCCCTGGTCTCCAAGATCACGCCCTGGGCTGAAGACGGTGCTAAACCGCTGAACCACCCGGGCTGCCATGAGGCTTTCTATGGAAACCTACAAATAATAGTTAAAATTCTTCCATGTTATAATATGCTGGTATCTCACGTAGTTGAAGGCTAGCCTAGGTCTGATTTGTGGTTTCACTTTTATGGTTTAGGAATCAAAGTGCCTTTATTGTTTCAAAAGCAGGAATAGGATTACTTGGGAATAATGGGATCAGTTAGTTACTATGGCTGCCTATAAAGCCTATAGTGATAATTGACCAGCTCTGTATCTTCATTCTCTTTTTACTCAGGACTTCATATTATCCACAGCCTAGATGAAGTCAATTTCATACAGAACCTTGTGTTTTACATTGAAGCTGCATATAAAACTGCTGTAAGTACTCATTTTGGAATTGATCTTAAACATATGATGTTTATAAAAATACTGGACAACCCATTCCTTCTCCTAATGCTACCCCTCATAGTAAACCAATCTATAAGGCTTCTAATAGAAATTGCCTTCAGCCTCTTTATTTATTAAGCTTGATCATCCTGTTTGCCTTCTCTCCAAGGGAGTTACAGAGGCAAAAGGGTCAAGATGCTGTATGCTTCCACTCTGTAAAGTGTGGAAAGTGTCAAACTCTGTAATATCTCATGTTAAGTATTTGAAAATCTGGAGCTAAATTGTGGTCTTATTTTAATAGTCTATGGAGCAAGATGACTAGGGAGTATAATGGGTCAATTAGCTTCTTAGAAATAAAATTTAGTCATGTGTTTGATATTATCTATAGACATTGATTCAGTGCTTACTATACAAAAAAAATGTTTCTTTTTCTCACAACTACCATATGAGGTAGGTTTATGTTAAATCATATTATATTTAACCTCTCCTCTCTCAGGGATCACTGTTCTTCATTGCATAATGTTTGTTGTATTTAAAATGGCTGTGTCCTTTCCCCTTTATTCCCTGTCACTATTTTTTATATTCCCCAAATGAATGAGACCATATAATGTTTGTCCTTCTCTGATTGACTTATTTCACTTAGCATGATACCCTCCAATTCCATCCCCATCGAAGCAAATGGTGGGTATTTGTCGTTTCTAATGGCTGAGTAATAATTCCATTGTATACATAAACCACAAAAATGAGTGGGAAATATCAGAAAGGGAGACAGAACATGAGAGACTCCTAACTCTGGGAACCGAACTAGGGATGGGGGAAGGGGAGGTGGGCGGGGGGGTGGGGGTGACTGGGTGACGGGCACTGAGGGGCACTTGATGGGATGAGCACTGGGTGTTATTCTATATGTTGGCAAATTGAACACCAATAAAAATAAATTTACAAAAAAATAATAAAATAAAATGGCTGGGTCATAAATAATCCAGTGTTTTTTTAGTCATTTATTTGCTTAATTTGTTTAGTTGTTTATTTAGCTGTTTTATGTGTGTGGTAAATCCGTGACTTGTCACTCCATATTTGCCAGAAGAATAAGCTTAACAGAGACATATTTGATACAAATAGACATTATGTATTGACTGATCACTTTACCTTCCAGTACCATTGGCCTGCTCTGGTCCAGGGTACAAGTCAGGCTTCTCTGGCCTCTCCATTGCAGCCAGGGGTTGCAGCAGGAGAATTAATTATATGTGCCTTCTCATACTCTAATCATTCTGCATAAATTAGGGTAGAGCTGGGTTTGGGGATAAGTGAGGCTAGCCATGGGATACATATGGCTTACCTTCCAGAAGCTTCCCTTTAACTCAGAGTTTTTATATAAAAGGTAATTTAAGGTAAATATAGAAACACATATAGGTTTATGTGTGTATGCACACATACATGTATACACATCACATGGGTATTTCCAAATTCTGTTCAATGAGAAGGCCTAGAAGCAACACCATAGTGACAACGAGCACCGGTGCACAGGTCTTGGATTATAACTGTTCGTTCTGTAATAAGAGAAACCAGGATTCCTTGTAGAAGAGGCTGATTCTAGGGCTGGGGTGAGGAAACTACAAGGTGAAACTACATTATCTTATAGTGACAGAAAGTGAGGAAGTGTTCAAAAAGAATGGGGTATGTCAAAAGGGTTGCAGGGCCAACCTGCAAGAACTCCCAATGGCTAAAGCTGGAACAACTTGAGCAATGAAACAAATAACAATAATAGTTTATTATAACCTAGAGAAGAATCTAAAGATCTATCAGTTCATGCTGATATAAATAAGTAAATAAATAAATTAGGGAAAAAGGACAGCTCTTCCTTAAAGAAGAATCACAGTTAACAACTGAAGAGGTAATGAAGGAACTAAAAAATCACCATTGTGACACCACTGTCATGACTGTTACAGACAGAATTCACCAATGGATGCTAAATTAGTGGGCAGATGTTTGAGGAGATAGAGGATATTTGCATGGTTGTCAAGTATCATTCTCAAGATAGTTATTAATCACAAAGGGGAAAATAATAATTTACACTTCGGACTGAGAGTACTTGGATTCTAATCCTAGCTCTGTCACTTATTAGCTGTGTGGCCTTGGGTGAGTCACTTAACCTCTCTTTGCACCTCAGTTTCATTGTCTATAAGGATTAAGGAAGATAGTAGTATAAAGTGCATAGGTTAGTGCATGGTACATTGTCAATGCCAATAGAGAGTAAAAATAGAATATATATTTAAGATAAAACACTGGGGTGCAGTTTAGGCTCCATTTTCTAGACCTGAGTATCTGCCTTGATGAAACATTTTGAGAAGCACTTGTCTACATGGACTGAGTTATAGTTCTTAGGCTTGATTAACTGTTGAGGAGTCTTCCAACTTCATAGAGGTCACAATAGAATTTAAAGCTATTAGGGAAAGAGCTACAGGGGCAACCCAACTCATTGGCATCTCCTTAATAAGCATTGTGGGTACATGTATGTATGACAAATTAGCTACTATGTGAGCCTTTTATTCAAGAGTTGTGTGTCTAGTAAGCATTTAATAGTAATGACTTGCTAATGGTATGTTGGTTATTTTATGCTAGGACTTCGGGATATGGGAACGTGGAGATAAGACTAACCAAGGGATCTCAGAATTGAATGCCAGTTCAGTTGGAATGGCAAAGGTAATTTGCTTTGCTTTGTTTGTACCAAGTGTGGGGTCAGGAAATACATCTTTGCCATAGAAAGGCTTAACGTGAATTTGGATCATCATCAAATTGTTCCTTTTAAGACACAGCAAAAATTTGGATTCTCCCATAAAACTATGGACATGTAAGTAAAGAAAGATTCATTTCATAAGCTCCAGATTTGTATGTCCAATGGCTTTTGTAGCATATCTCTACTTATATATACCACAGAAACTTCTCATAACATATATTTTAAAGATTTATTCATTTATTTGAGAGAGAGAGAGAGAGAGAGAGAAGTGAGTGCACATACACACAGTGGCTGGGTGGAGGGAGGAAAGAGAGAATCTCCAGCAGGCTCCCCACTGAGGGCAGAACCCAACACGGGGCTCGATCTCATGACCCTGAGATCATGCCCTGAGCTGAAATCAAGTCAAGATGCTTAACTGACTGAGCCACCCAGGCACCCCAGAGAACATACCTTAAACTAAATTCATCTTCTCCACCATTACAAAAATGAAGAGGCCTAGCATTTCTCGTGTGCTGGTGTCATACTTGCAGCTACCCTGCCAAAACAATGGTTTATTATAAATTTATCTGTGTCATGTTCAAATTATTTTTAAAGTATGATGCTTGGCTTGATAATACTATAACTTTATCTTATGCTGTATCTTTTTTAAAATGCAGTTTTAAAGAATTCAGCCACTGGAGATAAAAAAATAAAACAATAAAATTTTAAAAATAAAATGAAATATTATTTATTTATTTATTTATTTATTTATTTATTTATTTATTTATTCATGAGACACACAGAGAGAGAGAGCAAGAGAGAGAGGGAGAGAGGCAGAGACACAGGCGGAAGGGGAAGCAGGCTCCATGCAGGGAACCTGACATGGGGCTTGATCCCGGGTCTCCAGGATCAGGCCCAGGGCTGAAGGCAGCGCTAAACCGCTGAGCCACTGGGGCTGCTCGAAATGTATTTTTATTGAGATGTAATTGACATATAACTTTGTGTAAGTTTGAAGTATCCAACATATTGATTTGATACGTTCTTATTGTAATATGATTACCACCGAAGTGTTAGATAACACCTCTATCACATCATATAATTATCATTTTTTTGTGGTAGGAATGATTAATATTTAGTCTCTTAGCAATTTAAAAATTTATAATACACTATTATTGTTCATATTCACTGTGCTGTGCATTAGATCTCCAGAACTTATTTATCTGCTGGTTGCAAATATTTTACCTTTTTAAAAAAAGATTTATTTATTTTAGAAAAAGACAGAGAACAAGCACATGGGGGGAGAGGCAGAGGGAGAGAATCTTCAAGCAGACTCCCCACTGAGCATAGAGTCCCATGTGGAGCTCAATCCCATAACCCGTGAAACTATGATCTGAGCTGAAACCAAGAGTCAGTCGCTTAACGGACTGATCCACCCAGGCGCCCTGCAAGTTTGTACCTTTAAACAAAATCTCCTTGATTCCTCCATCCCCCAACCCCTGGTAACCACCATTTTGCTGGGTATTTTTAATTTGGCTTTTTAAGTTCCACATATAAGTGATATAGTACAGCATTTGTCTTTCTCTAACTTCTCTCACTTAGCTTAATGCCCTCAAGTCCATCTCTGTTGTCAGAAATGGCAGGATTTCCATCTGTCTCATAGCTGAATGATACTCCTGTGTGTGTGTGTGTGTGTGTGTGTGTGTGTGTGTGTGTGTGTGTGTGATGTCTTCTTTATCCACTGCATCTGTTGACAGTGTTTCTGTATATTGGCTATTGTGAATAATGCTTCAATAAACATGGTGGTGCATATATCTCTTTGATATCCTCTTTTCATTTCCTTTGTTTATATACCCAAGAACAGAATTGCTGGATCAATCAATCATATGATAGCCCTATTTTAAGTTTTTGAGGAACCCCCATAGTGTTTTCTGTAGTGGCAGAACCAATTTGCATTCCATCCAACAGTGTACAAGAGCTCCCTTTTCTCCACATTCCCATGCCAACACTAGTTACCGCTTGTCTTTTTGATAATAGCCATTCTTACAGGTGTGAAATGATATTATATTGTAGTTTTGATTTGCATTTCCCTGTTGATTAGTGACTTTGAACATCTTTTCGTGTACCTAATGGCCATCTGTATGTCCTCTTAGGAAAAAATATCTATTCAATTCCTCTGCTCCTTTTATAATTGAATTTTTTAAATTATTGAGTTGTCTGAGTTCTTTATATATTTTAGATATTAACTTCTACAGTTTGCAAATATTTTCTCCTATTCCATAGGTTGCCTTTTTATTTCTTTCATTGTTTCTTTTCTTGTGCAAGAACTTGCAGTCCCACTTGTTGATTCTTGATTTTATTTCTTGTGCTCTCAGTGTCATATCTAAAAAATCATTGCTAAGACCAATTTAAAGAAGCTCTTTTCATATGTTTTCTTTTAGAAGTTTTACAGTATCAGGTCTTATATTTAGTCCATGTGAAGTTAATCTTTGTGAGGGTGTAAGGTAGGGGTCCAGCTTCATTCCTCTGCATGTGGTTATCTAGTTTTCTCAACACCATTTGTCGAAGAGACTGCTCTTTCTAAATTGACTGTTCCTGGCTCCCTTATCAAATATTGACTGTAAATGCAGGGGTTTATTTCTGACTTTTATTCTGTTCCATTGGTCTATGTGCCTACTTTTATACCCACATAATACTATTTTAATGACTATATCTTTGTAGTATAGTTTAAAATCAAAATGTATGATGTCTCCAGCTTTATTCTTCTTTCTCATGATTATTTTGGCTATTTGGTGTCTTTGTGTGATTCCAGACAAATTTTAGGATTCTTTATCTATTTCTGTGGGAAAAAAATGACATTGGAACTTTGATAGGGATTGCATCAGATCTATAAATGGCTTTTGGTGGTATGGACATTTTAACAATATTATTTCTTCCAATTCATTGAACATGGCATAGCTTCCCATTTGTTTGTGTCTTTAATTTCTTTCATCAAAGTGTTGTAGTTTTCACTGTACAGATCTTTCACCTCCTTAGTTAAATTTACCCTTAAGTATTTTATTTCTTTTGATGCTATTGTGAATGGGATAGTTTTCTGTATTCTTCCTGCAGCCATTTTTGGCTGCTAATGTACAGAAGTGCCCCTGATTTCTATATGCTGATTTTATATCCTGCAACTTTACTGAATTCATTGATTGGTTCCAACAGGTTTTGGTTGAATTTACAATTTTATGTATATAATATCATATCATCCTCAAGTAATGACAATTTTACTTCTTCCTTTCTGATTTGGATGCCTCTTATTTCTTTGTCTTACTTAATTGCTCTAGGTAGGACTTCAGATATTATGTGGAATAAGAGTGGTGTGAGTGGGCATCCTTGTCTTGCTCCTGATCTTAGAGGAAAGGCTTTCAATTTTTCACTGTTTTTTTTATTTGGATTCCGGTTAGTTTCAGGTGTACAATATAGTGATTCAACACTTATGTTCAACACTTATATACAACACCTGGTGCTCATCACAAGTGTTAGCTGTGGGTTTGTTATATATGGCCTTTATTATGTTCAGATATGTTCCCTCTATACTGAACTTGTTGAGGGTTTTTACCATGAAAAGATGTTTACGACCTCCATCTTAACTGCTTCTGGGATAATATGGGAGGAAAAAAAAAACCTTCAGAGGCCCCTGAAAATAAAGAATGCTACATTGTTATTTTCTATTCTGCTGAACATATTCAAAATGACTTCATATGCACTGATATGATACTGGTGTACAGGGAGAAGAAATCTATATCTTTTGCTGAAAATGTCCTTTCTTTCTTTGCTCTTCATAGGCAGCCCTGGAAGCATTGGATGAACTGGACCTGTTTGGTGTGAAAGGTGGGCCCCAATCAGTTATCCATGTCCTAGCTGATGAAGTACAACACTGCCAGGTAAGAGAATAATGAACCACATTATAAAAAGTTTTACTCTTACCCAGACTCAGAATGAGCATGGCCATTAGAATAAGGAGACCTGAGAGTACACAATCTGATTTATTACTATCTGCCAAAAGTATCTTATCCAAGCTTCCTATACTGAGTTAAGTTTGATATAGCGTGAACTATAACATAGATCATAGTCCCGAACCATAGTTCGCTCATCCATGGCTATAAAGGGATCCTATCATAGTATGTGGAATTCTAATTCACAGTTGTCATATCAAGGGTCTGTGGGCTCTGTTCCTTTCCTAAATATACCAAGAAAACAAGAGGTGACTGATTTTGAGTAATCTTCTTGATAGTGGCTTTGAAACATTCTCTTATCTCCAGTTGTCTCTAGGCATAGATGTTTGGAGATTAGACTGTTTAAGTGGTAAATATGTATCCTCAATTTTGTTTAGGGTTACTCTCTGTATTGAAAGAGTAAGGTTCTTCTCGTTGGCAAGATGACTTTCTCCCTGTCTTCAAACCCTGATTAAATACCCATAATAAATATAAACTTATCTTCTCATTTTAAAAATGTGAAATTTTCCCTGGAAAAGATAAATGTCAGCAGTGTAGGAGCTGATCCTTCCACATCCTGCTTCTTGGCAGCTACATCTTCTCTTATCTTTGTACTTAAATGGTTGCTAATGGAGCAAGGGGACTGTGGACAAGATGATGTTTAGAGTATTCTTTATCCATGAGCAGCTGCTTAAGATTCAGGATTAGGAAGCATTGAGAGCAGTATTAAGACGAGGCATGATTTACAGAAATAGCTAGTTTTCTAAGCTCTTACTTAGAAATTATTCTTGAATTATTATCAAATTCAGTGTTGAATATAATTGAACCATTATTATGGTATAATGTTTAGATTTTTCTCCCGAGTGATCCTCTTCCACATAATCTTTTGAAACTAAAGCTGTTTGTTTTATAATCCCAAGTTGTTTACTAATATGCCAGTTTTGACTTCCTTTCTTCCTTTTTAGTCTATCCTTAATTCGATACTCCCCCGGGCTTCAACATCCAAAGAGGTAGATGCTAGTCTGCTCTCAGTTATTTCCTTCCCAGCCTTTGCAGTAGAGGATAGCCAGTTGGTAGAGCTCACAAAGCAAGAAATCATCACCAAGCTTCAGGTATGTCCATATGTGCCCTTCTTTTCTTTAGAGCTTTGACTTTAAGGAGAAACTAATATCACTGGGGGTTCTGAGTCAGTGATATTACCAAATGATCAGTGTTAATACCACCAGTAATAGAACATATTGACATCATGTATCCCTGATACAGTGTACTGAAAAGTGCACAGCACCAATGTGGTATCCATGCAACTAATGCGTTATCTTAGTCTAATCATGAGAAAACATTAGACAAGACCAAATTGAGGGCCATACTACAAAATAACTGATGAGTTCTTTAAGTGTCAAGGTGATGAAAAACAAGACTGAGGAACTGTCACAGATTGGAAGAGACTAAGGAGATGTGACAACTGAATGCAATGGGATCCTGAAATGGATTTGGGAACAGAAAAAAAAAGCCATTAGTGGAAAAACTGGTGAAATCCAAATAAGTTCTGTACTTTGGTTAATAGCATTGTACCAAGGTTAATTTTTTAGTTTTGATAAATGCCCTGCAGTTATGTAAGATGTTAATATAAAGGGACAGTGGATGAAGAGTAATGGGGATTCTGTACTGTTTTTGCAACTCTTCTGTAAGTTCTCAAGTTATCTCAAAATTTAAAAAGATATGTTGTCTTTTTTTAAAAAAAAGCCTGTTGCTCTCTTATGAACTGTGTGAACAGGACCACATAGATTAGCAATTGGGCTGTTACAGACTTACCCTATGGTGGAAAGTGATGGAGAGGATAATATTAGAAATTCTGCTTTAGTGAAGAGCCCTAGACCTCACTTCAACCCACATTGATGGCTGAAATCAGTTTCTGCTGCTGGGCTGATATCGAGGGTTTTTTTTTTTTTTTAAGATTTATTTATTTATTTATTTATTTATTTATTTATTTATTTATTTATGAGAGACACAGACTGAGAGAGAGAAGCAGAGACATAAGCAGGGAGCCCGATGCGGAACTCGATCCCGGATCCTGGGATCACGACCTAAGCCGAAGGCAGGCGCCCAACCGCTGAGCCACCCAGGCGTCCCTCAGAGGGTTTCTTTTAAATTACCTTTTATTATTTTTTAAATATTTTATCTGTATTGGTGATAGGTTACAATTGCACATGTTGCAATTATATGGATTCATTATATGGATATACAAATGGACATGCTTCCAACTTTTTTCTCTGCATTCCCAGGGTCGTTATGGTTGCTGTCGCTTTCTACGAGATGGATATAAAACCCCTAAAGAGGTGGGTTTCTTTTCCCCAAAACAAGTACAAAGTAGAATGGTCACTACTATCTGCAGTCTCATTCAGAGAAAATACTTAACTCATTGGTGGTACTTCAAATAATCACTAAGTAGGATAACAATAACTGATGTTTGCTCCCTTTGTTGGGGTTAGTTGCCTTTATGTTTTTTGTTTGTGAGCCTTTATAGATCAAATAAAATAGAGGAAGGTGTAGTTCTTCCACTTCTTGGAGCTGGTTGGTTTCAGAAAAAAAAAAAAGCTACTGATAGGTGCTTAAATCAGTGGATGAGAGGTTAAGCAGAAACAGAAGATTTTGAATAGTCTCAAAGTATCTCCCTCCCAAATACTGAATAATTACAAAGGGGAAAATCTTTCCTTCAGTATATATTTCTGGCCCCCTTCCACCTTTTGCAGTTGGTTAGTTCTGAACAATACCTGATCTTGAAAAGTTAACATCCTTTTGTTCCACTTGTCAAAGGTTCTCCTTGGAATTATCAATGGAGAAAAATCAGTATTATTAAAGGGAATGAATGGTCAATAAGAAGCACTTTACTGGCAATGTAAACATTGTTTAAGGCCTTTTTTCATTATTGAGCTCAAACTCTTCTGATCTACTTCCCTTATTCTACTTTGTTCTTTAGCCCCATTGATTTCTATCTCTACCAATCTGTTAACATTATGCTCTGAAATATCATCAGAAGCTCCTAAGTGATCAATCCAATAGCCTTTTCTCAGTCCTTATTGAACTTGACTCCTCTGTAGTCCATTACTGTTACCTGCCCTTCCATTTTCTTGAAATTCTTTTCCCATTTCATTTCCACAGTACTACACTATCCTAATTATTCTCCTTTTGACTTCCCTCACTGAACTATGAGGCTTTACCAAGATTCTGTTCTTGGGTCATTTGTTTACTATATGTAGGTGCTACAACGGTAACTTGTCCTTCAAGTGTTACCTCTACGAGGATGATTCCCAAACCCTCATCTCTTGCTGTCCTTGTAAACATTTCTATTTGTATGTTCTTATGCTACCTCAAATTTAACAAATATAAAATAACACTCATGTTTACTATAAACTAATCTCACTTCTTCATATACCTGCCTGTAGCATCATTCTTATCCCAGTTCTACTAGTTACAAGTCACATCACAAAGTACTCGCTAAGGGAGGAGGAGTATGTACTGTGCTCTGCCTTCTCTGAAACAAGCTCTCAGAAGTGAAAGGCTGTATTCTGATACCTCTGAACTAAAGATGTAAGTCTGACTTTGCAGTGATAAGATAGACTTTGTTTATTGTGTTCTTACCAGGATCCCAGTCGCCTGTACTACGAACCATCTGAGTTGAAGTTATTTGAAAATATCGAGTGTGAATGGCCACTGTTCTGGACATACTTTATCCTTGATGGGGTCTTTGGTGGCAATGCAGAACAGGTAATATACTGGGGAGACAGCTTTTCAGCAGAATGTCTTTGTCTTGCAGTTAATGGCTGTGCTGACCCTGTGACAAAATGGGAGTTCCCTATTAGGAAAGACAGTCTTCTAGAGACTAGCAGTTGAGAGCACTAGGTTAAGAGTTGGAAGACCTTTACATTGCCATTGCTCAGACTTGGCTTTTAACAAATACGGAGAGCAAAACAGCAAGCCCTGTCCTCTTGCCTCAGCTGTTAGAGGTATTTCACTTTACTTCCTGGCTTTGTGTATCTTTTATTTTTTAAATTTATCTTGGAAATGATGTTCTAATGTTAGCCCCCTCAAAAACTCCCAAAACAACAACCCGTTTATACCTGTCCTTGCCCCCTGAAAACATGGTCATCATCACTTTTTGAGCTTCATGAATAAAGTAATTTAGAAACCATCATTGGAAAATAAACTGGGATATTTGATCAAGTAAGTTTAGTGTCAGGTGTTCTACAAACTAGCTGTGGTCTAAACTTGGACATAAATCCAACACATTTGGAAGTCACTTATATTTGGCTACATAAAACACAATTTTGTGTAATTTGAATGCTTTGGCCAATATTAATCTGTAACTGCCAACAGGATCTTAAATAATAGGGTTACACCAAAAGTTTCAGGGGCCACAGAGTGCTGTTTGATTCTAAATTTCAGTATTAAGGAATATCCTCTTTGAGAAAGCAAATAAGATAAGTGGTAATAAAAATAGACCACCCTATTTTGACCACCCTATTTTCATTCTACCATTTTTCTCAGTCCTTCTCAAATTCCACAGAATTTTTTATAAAAAAAACTTCTCTTGCTCAAAAAAAAGGTGTATTTATCAGATGTGCCTACTAAGTACAAAGCACAATCACGTTTTTTTTTTTTTTGGACTCATTGGGGTAAAAAGAGTTGGGAAACTTGGATTCTTTTTTGTTCTTTTTTTTCTGGCTTCCCTCCTGACTCTTGAATAGCCCAAATATAGTCATGGGCTTTTTCCGTTTCTCTGTATACAAATAGTTTTTCACTCTTCTTTGAAGAAGAAGATGTCCCTAAAGTTTTTTGAATTTCACAGATGAAGATACTCCATAAGCACAAAGGACAGTCAATTCAGCTGTAATGAGACATATATGTTTCTTGAAAATCACCATGCTCTGCATATTTGAGAAATAAAAACTATAGGGATCATGGGAAAAGGAGGTTGGGACCCAGCACTTAAAAAGTTTGTCAGAAATACATTTTTAAAAAATGCTAGGAACCTAACAAACACTGTCATAACTTTATGCATGTTAAACAGTTAAGAAATACATGCATACCACAGTTGATATGGCACTTGTACCTTGAAAGGGACCTTAGGTTTGCTTGTGGATATGTGCCAGCTCACCTGATGGGTTCCCACGCCCACCACTCTGTGTGCCAGAAGAAGAGAAGAAGAAAGACAGCAAACAGTGAGGGAAAAGAGAAAAAGAACATAGAATATACATGATGAATAAAAAATAAGCTGAGAAGAAAGGGGAAGAAATTAAAGAGAAGGGAAGGCACACAGAGTGATGCAGCTAGGGTGACCACTAGAAGGGAGCAGCACAGAAGTTATTATGAAGCCATAGAAGGAGTATTGTCTGAAATCGGATGGAAAATTCTAACAGGGCACATGGATGGGTGTGGTTCATTGTCCTCCTGGGGCATGTTCATGTGTAAAGTGTTTTGGGTATTCATACATGGTCAGTTCAGCTGAGAGTACTCTCAGGTCAAAACTGTGCATAAGCAAATGTCAAATTCGTGCTGTGCTCAAAGTGTTCCCTAATATATCAAATGTGTTGGAAAAAATTTGGGTTTTCAAAACAACTGTTATAGCAGAACTGTTTCTTTCCACCATAAATTGTAGTGATTTTTTTCTTTTTGTGTGTTTTTTAAAATTTTTATTTATTTATGATAGTCACACACACACACACACACACACAGAGAGAGAGAGAGAGAGAGAGAGGCAGAGACATAGGCAGAGGGAGAAGCAGGCTCCATGCACCGGGAGCCCAACGTGGGATTCGATCCTGGGTCTCCAGGATCGTGCCCTGGGCCAAAGGCAGGCGCTAAACCGCTGCGCCACCCAGGGATCCCTCTTTTTGTGTTTTGTATTTTTTGCTTTTTATGTATTACTAATCTAATCTACAGCAAATTGTTAAGCAAAAAATGTGAACTTCACTCTACTGAAAACTTAATTTTCTAGTTAAATATGGTTTTAAAAGCCAGTACCTGTAAAGACAAGAAGCTATATTTAGAGTGGTGGATAAAAACAGGCCTGTGAAGGCAGGCTGACTTGGGCTCAAATCTGACTCAACCTTACTATTTGCTGTGTGATCTTCCACAAGTTCATAACCTTTTTGAGCCTTATTTTTTTCAGTAAAAGGGCCTTAATTGCATGTATCTCCTAAGATGGTTATTAAAATTAAATATGTTGAAGCACACAAAATCTCTAGCGTAGTATCTGGCCTTTAATAAACATTTCATAGATGCTTAGTAAATGTTACTTTCTTTCTTTTCCCTTTTACTAAATGAATCCTTTACAATAGGAACTTCTTCGGCTACAACCCTCTGACATCCCCCAAGGGAACTCTATATAAACTTTTTTCCCCCTTTCTTATACTTGCAGGTTCAAGAATATAGAGAGGCTCTTGAAGCAGTCCTCATCAAGGGAAAAAATGGAGTTCCACTTTTGCCAGAGCTATACAGTGTTCCTCCAGACAAGGTGAGTTGGACAGTGCCATAACATGGAGCAGGGAGAAGGAGAGCAGTACCTCGATAGAAGTGCCTCATTTGAGTCAAATAATTTTTAATTTTCTGACTTTAATTATCAAAAAGTTTGTCTTTAGGTATAATGTGATGAAAATATGATTTTATTCCTTTGAAACTAAACTTTTAAAGCAGTCTCAGGTATGGCACAATTGTACAGTGAGACAAGGGCGAGACCAAACATTCCAATGATAGTTTCATGGGTGTATACTTATCCTCAAACTCATCAAGATGCATATGTTAAATACGTATGGCCTTTTTATATGTCAACCATACCTCAATTTTAAAAAATTAATGGTTCAGAGATTGAGTTTTTTTAAAAAATGAGTGGGAAATATCAGAGAGGGTGAGAAAACATGAGAGACTCCTAACTCTGGGAAATGAACAAGGGGTAGTGGAAGAGGAGGTGGGCGGGGGTTGGGGTGACTGGGTGACAGGCACTGAGGGGGGCACTTGACGGGATGAGCACTGGGTGTTATACTATATGTTGGCAAATCGAACTCCAATAAAAAATAATTTTGAAAAAGACAAACCTTAAGGTTAAAAATGGTACGGAGTTCAGTAGGCAGAACTAGAGTGATGTTCTGTGTGAACTCTCAGGATTTGGTATTCTCTGCTTTGAGGCCAGTAATCTTGGATTGTTTGAGTAGATCAGGTTTGGAAAATGAAGTATGTCTCCATTTTCCTGCAATGCTGGTTGGGAGTACCATTGTTCCTCTTCTCCATTTCTAAGGAGCATTAGCCATGGGAGAGTTGCAGTCTTCCACTCTGGTGGCGATGGATGGAATAAACTACTAGCAACATCAGCAGCATCACCTGAGAGCTTGTTAGAAATGCAGATCTCAGGCCTTCCTCCATAGCTACTCAGGCCGAATCTGCCTTTGGACAAGATCCTCAGGTGATTTGTATGTACACACAGTTAGAGGAATACTTCCCTAGACTGTAGTCGTAATGCTTGACTTTTCAGTGCATTGCATAAGTAACTGTTTTCTAAGGCATGAGTCACAATCCAGATTCAGCCTTTTTGTTGTCTAGTATCTTTAACCTTCTATCACCTTTCATGTGGCTTCTTTATCTTTTCTTTTAGGTTGATGAAGAATATCAAAATCCTCACACTGTGGACCGAGTCCCCATGGGCAAGTTGCCTCATATGTGGGGTCAGTCTCTGTACATCTTAGGAAGCTTGATGGCAGAGGTAAGGGGAAACCTCAAGACTCTTCCACTTTTTTCTGCTTTAGTCAATATAATAATCAGATTTGTGAGTAGCTCATTAAATCTGGATCTGTCCTTTGCTTTTATATTCTCCTTTAATTATATATTTTCCTCCAGACCAGGTCGTTAGAGTGGGAGCATGGCCAGTCCTTGACAAAATTCTTTTCCCCCTGGCAACCATGTCTCTCATACTGCCCAGGGCTTCCCACCTTGGGACTGTACTTGGAACTGCTCTCGGATCAGGGCCTAGATCTCGCCCTTTCAAAACACCCTTCACCCTAGTGGCTTGCCTGGTGACTGATACATGCACCTGTGCTTAGATAGTAATGATGATTGATAATGTATTTAAGTACTAACTGTTTCAAGCAACATAATGTTTTATTATTTAATTGAATAAACCAATAAGATCATTTTAGGCACCATGAAAAGTGGTTGGGAACATCATAGTTTTAAAAATTTATTGTTTGTTTACTTTTTGCTGTGGGACTAAAACATTTAACATAAATGTTTTTTATGTTAAATTCAGTTGAAACAGCCCCCTTTTTTGCTTTAAAAAAAAGATGTATCTATTTATTTTAGAGAGCACGTGAGCATGGGGAGAGGGAGAGAAATCCTCAAGCAGACTCCTTGCTGAGTGCAGAGCCCCACGTGGGGCTTGATCCCAGGACCCCAAGATCATGACCTGAGGTGAAATCAAGAGTCAGATGCTCAATAACTGAGCCATCCAGGTGCCCATCAGTTGAAACAGCTCTGAATGAAGCACTTGGGAATTTTGTACTTTATTTCCAGCTTATTTCTGATATTGAGAGCTGTGTTGAGGGTTCGCTTTCTCAAAGTTTTCCAGATATACTGACAAATCTGTTTCCCCATTGTAGGTTATTATGGTAAGCTATAACTGAGGCTCCTAGAAGATCCAGGGTAAGACTTAGCTATCCTTTCTGAGCCAGAGTTTTTGACCTGTTTGTGTATGACTATTTTCCACAGCTGTTTTCTTTCACTCTGCTTTGGTTTTTTTCTCAGTTTTATTGAGATAAAATTGATATACATCAATGTGAATTTCAGGCATAGAACATAAAGTTTTGATTATCTTTAGTTGATATTATGAATAATGAGCAGAAAGATCAGTTAAAATAATCCCGACCTGATGACTTTCTCATTCAATGCTAAAAATAAATTAAATGTGTGAAAAAAGGAGATGAATGGTGTTTTTAAGGGTAAAATGGGTGAGTTTATCCCACTTAATCAAGGATAGACATTCAAGTCAAAAGATATCTACTGGTGCGCCTGGGTGGCTCAGTCAGTTGAGCATCTGACCCTTGGTTTCAGCTCAGGTTATGATCTCAGGGTCCTGGGAAGCCCCACTTTGGGCTCTGCACTTAGTGCAGAATCTGCTGGAGATGCTCTCCCTCTTCTTCTCCCTCTGTTCCTCCCCCTGCACTCTTTCATTCTCTCCAAAACAAATAAATAAAATGTTTTTAAAAAGATATATGCTGAGCAGAAAGTATAGCAGTCACATGAATGACTGAGAAAACAACAAAACTTAAGTTATTGATAATAAGCATTGTGGTCTGATTGTCTAATTATATACACCAGAGGAGGTAGAGGTTTAACTAAGAAAACTTTCTGCTTATCCTTTGTACCCCATCTTGTACCACTTTCTGCCTTAATTAATGAAATTAATTTGGATGTGAATTCAGGAGTTCAAACATTTTTTATATAGTGAAGGTATTTGTTTCCTTTCCATACCTGCCTCTCACATGTTTTTGGCACTGGTATATTGTTTCTCCTCAAACATTAGCTTTTTCTCTGAGAAATAATAATCTGTCTTTTTATGGTTTTTCCTTAGGGATTCTTAGCTCCTGGAGAAATTGATCCCCTGAATCGAAGGTTTTCTACAGTACCAAAGCCAGATGTTGTGGTTCAAGGTATGGATTCTTATTCCCAGCAGTAGAAACTTTATATTAAGGATCTGCTGTGGACCAGTGAATGATGGCTTTATTGTTTAGCATGTGTTTTGTTAGTCTTCAAAAAGTATACAATGGTTTTAAGATTGCTATTAATCTCAATCATGAACAAATGCTTAAAAACTGATGTTATTTGACACTCTTAACCACTTTTTAATTCTAGAAACTCTTTTCATTGTCATGATATTATAGCTTTTAGATGATCTCTGCTTTCTTTCTGAACATTCCTTCTGTGCTTTTTCTGTTAGTACTCCTTTATTCTCATGCCCTTTTAATGGTTGTGTTCTTAATCTTATATTGTTGTCTTTCTGTATTTATACTCTAGTTTGCTAGTGTTGCCTCCTTCATAATAAATTTGCTTCCATGGATCCAACTATTCCTTCTTTGGAGAGTAGTGGAACTCTTCATTTTTTTGTTCCTAACAACTTAAATTTTGAGGTATCTTCTCTATGCAAAACACTGGGCTAAGGTCTATAAACATTTTAAGAATTCTAGTCCCAACGTCTATAAAATATCTTTACCACTTATACTTCAAATGCAAAACTGACCTCTTTTGTATCCATTCCATCCTTTCCCCTCTCCCATGAAAAGTAGATCTTTCTACTTTTCTTATCTCTTTGAATGACCTCACTATTATTTTAGTTTCCTGGGATATAAAATTCCAGGTGATTTTTGACTCTGCAAGGACACAATTCAGTATGGTATTAAGTTCCTATAAAATTTCTCTGGTCACTTGACTTTCTGGTTGGCAGTATATGGCAAATAATCCTGTGCATTTTACTCTTCCCTTCTCATGAGGTACCTTGTTCTCCTTTGAGGCTTATGCCATCTGGTTGTATTGATCTCCTGGTTGCTCTAATTCATTCATTTAGCTTACAGCCTTCTTCTTTGCAAACTCCTGCTCTAGTGCTAGATCTCAACATCAGAAAAAGTGCCATCTAGCATTTTAGCCTCAAAATTCTTGGATACTTATAACCCTAGTCACCTTTCCCTCCACCTCTATGTTACCCACTCATTTTGAGGACCAAACTTTAGAACTATTCCACTTCATATATCGTCCATTCAAAAAAATTCCAGTTTATGGTCATAGCTATATATTATTTCAATTGTCTTCTTCTTCCCATGACACTTGTCTCTATTTTCTCCAAGTCTGCTCTTCCCTATTTGTTAATCATTGAAATATCTTAATCACCCATGCACCATAATTCTACTACACCCACTAGAAAAACCATAGCCCCGCCTCAATCTTACAGTCTGGGAGGGAGGGGCAAGATGGCGGAAGAGTAGGGTCCCCAAGTCACCTGTCCCCACCAAATTACCTAGATAACCTTCAAACCATCCTGAAAATCTACGAATTCGGCCTGAGATTTAAAGAGAGAACAGCTGAAATGCTACAGTGAAAAGAGTTCACGCTTCTATCAAAGTAGGAAGACGGGGAAAAAAGAAATAAAGAAACAAAACATCCAAGGAGGGGGGGCCGTGAGGAGCTGGGCTAAGGCCGGGAAGAGTGCCCCCAGGACAGGAAAGCCCCATCCCAGAAAAGCAGGAGCTTCACCAATCATCCCGGGCGGAAAGGCAGGTGCAGGCAGGGAGTAAGAGCAGGATCCCAGGAGGGCGGGGATGCCCTCAGGCTCCCTGGGACACTAACAGACACCTGTGCCCTGGGGGAGAGTGCGCCGAGCTCCCTAAAGGACCGTAGCGCGCGCATGGCTGGACGCGGGAGAAGCTCTGAGGGGCTCAGGCTGTGGCTACACGCGGAGGGCCTGCGCGGCCCCGGAGCAGCTCCGAGGGGCTGGGGCGGCGGCTCCATGGAGAGGGGGCTGCACGGCCCGGAGCGCGAATCCAAAGGCGCAGGCCCGGGAGCACAGTGCGCTGGGGACACAGCCCAAGATCCTGTCTCACCCCGTAATAGGCAGAGGCCAGGAGGGCACAGGACAGCAAGAACTCTCCCGCCCGGAGCTGAGCAGATCAGCGGCCCCGCCCCCCGAGCATCCAGGCCCCTGCAGACTGAGAGCTCTGTAGTTACTGCCGGAGCTGAATCCAGGGCTCCAGAGCTGGCCGCTGCCACTGCGGTTGTTCCTCCTGGGGCTTCACAGGATAAACAGCTTAAATATCTTTCGCTGAGCAGCTCCCCCAAGTGCTAACACCTGAAAATCAGCACAGCAGGCCCCTCCCCCAGAAGACCAGCTACACGGACAGGGGAAAAACAAATTATTGACCAAGCAGCACTGGAAAGTTCCAGGGGAAGTCAAGGGAATACAGTATACAGAATCAGAGGATGCACCCCCTTGGGTTTTTGTTTGTTTGTTTGTTTTTTCCTTTTGTTTTGTTTTTGTTTGGTTTGGTGTTTTTTTTTTTTTTATCTTTTTGATTCCCGTTTGCTTCCCACCCCCCCTTTTTTTTCTTTTTATCTCTTTTTCTTCTCTTCTTTTTTCTTTTTTCTCTTTTTTCTTCCTTTTTTCTTTTTCTTTCCTTTTTTCTCTTCTTTCTTTTTCTCCTTTTGCCAATACAACTTGTTTTTGGCCACTCTGCACTGAGCAAAATGACTAGAAGGAAAACCTCACCTCAAAAGAAAGAGTCCTCTCTCCCACAGAGTTACAAAATTTGGATTATAATTCAATGTCAGAAAGCCAATTCAGAAGCTCTATTATAAAGCTACTGGTGGCTCTAGAAAAAAGCATAAAGGACTCAAGAGACTTCATGACTGCAGAATTTAGATCTAATCAGGCAGAAATTAAAAATCAATTGAATGAGAAGCAATCCAAACTAGAAATCCTAACGACGAGGGTTAACGAGGTGGAAGAACGAGTGAGTGATATAGAAGACAAGTTGATGGCAAAGAGGGAAACTGAGGAAAAAAGAGACAAACAAAAGATCATGAGGATATTTTAAGGGAAATAAGGGACAGCCTGAGGAAGAAAAAATCTATGTTGAATTGGGGTTCCCGAGGGTGCCGAAAGGGCCAGAGGGCCAGAATATGTATTTGAACAAATCATAGCTGAAAACTTTCCTAAACTAGGAAGGGAAACAGGTATTCAGATCCACGAAATAGAGAGAACCCCCCCTAAAAATCAATAAAAACCGTTCAACACCTCGACATCTAATAGTTAAGCTTGCAAATTCAAAAGATAAAGAGAAGATCCTTAAAGCAGCAAGAGACAAGAAATCCCTGACTTTTATGGGGAGGAGTATTAGGGTAACAGCAGACCTCTCCACAGAGACCTGGCAGGCCAGAAAGGGCTGGCAGGATATATTCAGGGTCCTAAATGAGAAGAACATGCAACCAAGAATACTTTATCCAGCAAAGCTCTCATTCAGAATGGAAGGAGAGATAAAGAGCTTCCAAGACAGGCAGGAACTGAAAGAATATGTGACCTCCAAACCGGCTCTGCAAGAAATTTTAAGGGGGACTCTTAAAATTCCCCTTTAAGAAGTCCAATGGAACAATCCAAAAACCAGGGACTGAATAGATATCATGATGACCCTAAACTCATATCTTTCAATAGTAACTCTGAACATAAACGGGCTTAATGACCCCATTAAAAGGCGCAGGGTGTCAGACTGGATAAAAAAGCAGGACCCATCTATTTGCTGTCTACAAGAGACTCATTTTAGACAGAAGGACACCTACAGCCTGAAAATAAAAGGTTGGAGAACCATTTACCATTCAAATGGTCCTCAAAAGAAAGCAAGGTTAGCCATCCTTGTATCAAATAAACTAAAATTTACCCCGAAGGCTGTAGTGAGAGATGAAGAGGGACACTATATCATACTTAAAGGATCTATCCAACAAGAGGACTTAACAATCCTCAATATATATGCCCCGAATGTGGGAGCTGCCAAATATATCAATCAATTAATAACCAAAGTTAAGACATACTTAGATAATAATACACTTATACTTGGTGACTTCAATCTAGCGCTTTCGACACTCGATAGGTCTTCTAAACACAACATCTCCAAAGAAACGAGGGCTTTAAATGATACACTGGACCAGATGGATTTCACAGATATCTTTTTTTTTTAATTTATTTTTTATTGGTGTTCAATTTACTAACATACAGAATAACACCCAGTGCCCGTCACCCATTCACTCCCACCCCCCGCCCTCCTCCCCTTCTACCACCCCTAGTTCGTTTCCCAGAGTTAGCAGTCTTTACGTTCTGTCTCCCTTTCTGATATTTCCCACACATTTCTTCTCCCTTCCCTTATATTCCCTTTCACTATTATTTATATTCCCCAAATGAATGAGAACATATAATGTTTGTCCTTCTCCGACTGACTTACTTCACTCAGCATAATACCCTCCAGTTCCATCCACGTTGAAGCAAATGGTGGGTATTTGTCATTTCTAATAGCTGAGTAATATTCCATTGTATACATAAACCACATCTTCTTGATCCATTCATCTTTCGTTGGACACCGAGGCTCCTTCCACAGTTTGGCTATCGTGGCCATTGCTGCTATAAACATCGGGGTGCAGGTGTCCCGGTGTTTCATTGTATTTGTATCTTTGGGGTAAATCCCCAACAGTGCAATTGCTGGGTCGTAGGGCAGGTATATTTTTAACTGTTTGAGGAACTCCACACAGTTTTCCAGAGTGGCTGCACCAGTTCACATTCCCACCAACAGTGTAAGAGGGTTCCCTTTTCTCCGCATCCTCTCCAACATTTGTTGTTTTCTGCCTTGTTAATTTTCCCCATTCTCACTGGTGTGAGGTGGTATCTCATTGTAGTTTTGATTTGTATTTCCCTGATGGCAAGTGATGCAGAACATTTTCTCATATGCATGTTGGCCATGTCTATGTCTTCCTCTGTGAGATTTCTGTTCATGTCTTTTGCCCATTTCATGATTGGATTGTTTGTTTCTTTGGTGCTGAGTTTAATAAGTTCTTTATAGATCTTGGAAACTAGCCCTTTATCTGATATGTCATTTGCAAATATCTTCTCCCATTCTGTAGGTTGTCTTTGAGTTTTGTTGACTGTATCCTTTGCTGTGCAAAAGCTTCTTATCTTGATGAAGTCCCAATAGTTCATTTTTGCTTTTGTTTCTTTTGCCTTCGTGGATGTATCTTGCAAGAAGTTACTATGGCCGAGTTCAAAAAGGGTGTTGCCTGTGTTCTTCTCTAAGATTTTGATGGAATCTTGTCTCACATTTAGATCTTTCATCCATTTTGAGTTTATCTTTGTGTATGGTGAAAGAGAGTGGTCTAGTTTCATTCTTCTGCATGTGGATGTCCAATTTTCCCAGCACCATTTATTGAAGAGACTGTCTTTCTTCCAATGGATAGTCTTTCCTCCTTTATCGAATATTAGTTACCCATAAAGTTCAGGGTCCACTTCTGGATTCTCTATTCTCTTCCACTGATCTATGTGTCTGTTTTTGTGCCAGTACCACACTGTCTTGATGACCAAAGCTTTGTAGTACAACCTGAAATCTGGCATTGTGATGCCCCCAGATATGGTTTTCTTTTTTAAAATTCCCCTGGCTATTCGGGGTCTTTTCTGATTCCACACAAATCTTAAAATAATTTGTTCTAACTCTCTGAAGAAAGTCCATGGTATTTTGATAGGGATTGCATTAAACGTGTATATTGCCCTGGGTAACATTGACATTTTCACAATATTAATTCTGCCAATCCATGAGCATGGAATATTTTTCCATCTCTTTGGGATTTCACAGATATCTACAGAACTTTACATCCAAACTCAACTGAATACACATTCTTCCCAAGTGCACATGGAACTTTCTCCGGAATAGACCAATACTGGGTCACAAATCAGGTCTGAACCGATACCAAAAGACTGGGATCATCCCCTGCATATTCTCAGACCATAATGCCTTGAAATTAGAACTAAATCACAACAAGAAGTTTGGAAGGACTTCAAACACGTGAGCTTAAGGACCATCCTGCTAAAACATGAAAGGGTCAACCAGGAAATTAAGGAAGAATTAAAAAGATTCATGGAAACTAATGAGAATGAAGAAACAACCATTCAAAATCTTTGGGATGCAGCGAAAGCAGTCCTGAGGGGGAAATACATCGCAATACAAGGATCCATTAAAGGATTGGAAAGGACTCAAATACAAAAGCTAACCTTACACATAAAGGAGCTAGAGAAAAAACAGCAAATAGATCCTACACCCAGCAGAAGAAGAGTGTTAAGAAAGATTCGAGCAGAACTCAACGAAATCGAGACCAGAAGAACTGTGGAACAGATCAACAAAACCAGGAGTTGGTTCTTTGAAAGAATTAATAAGATAGATAAACCATTAGCCAGCCTTATTAAAAAGAAGAGAGAGGGATCCCTGGGTGGCGCAGCGGTTTGGCGCCTTTCTTTGGCCCAGGGCGCGATCCTGGAGACCCGGGATCGAATCCCACATCGGGCTCCCGGTGCATGGAGCCTGCTTCTCCCTCTGCCTGTGTCTCTGCGCCTCTCTCTCTCTCTCTGTGACTATCATAAATAAATAAAAATTTAAAAAAAGTTAAAAAAAAGAAGAGAGAAAAGACTCAAATTAATAAAATCATGAATGAGAAAGGAGAGATCACTACCAACACCAAGGAAATACAAACGATTTTAAAAACATATTCTGAACAGCTATACACCAATAAATTAGGCAATCTAGAAGAAATGGACGCATTTCTGGAAAGCCACAAACTACCAAAACTGGAACAGGAAGAAATAGAAAACATGAACAGGCCAATAACCAGGGAGGAAATTGAAGCAGTCATCAAAAACCTCCCAAGACACAAAAGTCCAGGGCCAGATGGCTTCCCAGGGGAATTCTATCAAACGTTTAAAGAAGAAACCATACCTATTCTACTACAGCTGTTTGGAAAGATAGAAAGAGATGGAGTACTTCCAAATTCGTTCTATGAGGCCAGCATCACCTTAATTCCAAAACCACACAAAGACCCCACCTAAAAGGAGAATTATAGACCAATATCCCTGATGAACATGGATGCAAAAATTCTCAACAAGATACTAGCCAATAGAATCCAATAGTACATTTAAAAATTATTCACCACGACCAAGTAGGATTTATCCCCGGGACACAAGGCTGGTTCAACACTCGTAAAACAATCAATGTGATTCATCATATCAGCAAGAGAAAAACCAAGAACCATATGATCCTCTCATTAGATGCAGAGAAAGCATTTGACAAAATACAGCATCCATTCCTGATCAAAACTCTTCAGAGTGTAGGGATAGAGGGAACATTCCTTAACATCTTAAAAGCCATCTACGAAAAGCCCACAGCAAATATAATTCTCAATGGGGAAGCACTGGGAGCCTTTCCCCTAAGATCAGGAACAAGACAGGGATGTGCACCACTCTCACCACTGCTATTCAACATAGTATTGGAAATCCTAGCCTCAGCAATCAGACAATAAAAAGACATTAAAGGCATTCAAATTGGCAAAGAAGAAGTCAAACTCTCCCTCTTCATCGATGACATGATACTCTACATAGAAAACCCAAAAGCCTCCACCCCAAGATTGCTAGAACTCATTCAGCAATTTGGTAGCATGGCAGGACACAAAATCAATGCCCAGAAATCAGTGGCATTTCTATGCACTAACAATGAGACTGAAGGAAGAAAAATTAAGGAGTCAATCCCATTTACAATTGCACCCAAAAGCATAAGATACCTAGGAATAAAGCTAACCAAAGAGGTAAAGGATCTATACCCTAAAAACTAAAGAACACTTTTGAAAGAAATTGAGGAAGACACAAAGAGATGGAAAAATATTCCATGCTCATGGATTGCCAGAATTAATATTGTGAAAATGTCAATGCTACCCAGGGCAATTTACACGTTTAATACAATCCCTATCAGAATACCATGGACTTTCTGCAGAGAGTTAGAACAAATTATATTAAGATTTGTGTGGAATCAGAAAAGACCCCGAATAGCCAGGGGAATTTTAAAAAAGAAAACCATATCTGGGGGCATCACAATGCCAGATTTCAGGTTGTACTACAAAGCTGTGGTCATCAAGACAGTGTGGTACTTGCAGAAAAACAGACACATAGATCAATGGAACAGAATAGAGAATCCAGAAGTGGACCCTCAACTGTATGGTCAACTAATATTCGACAAAGGAGGAAAGACTATCCACTGGAAGAAAGATAGTCTCTTCAATAAATGGTGCTGGGAAAATTGGACATCCACATGCAGAAGAATGAAACTAGACCACTCTCTTTCACCATACACAAAGATAAACTCAAAATGGACGAAAGATCTAAATGTGAGACAAGATTCCATCAAAATCCTAGAGGAGAACAGAGGCAACACCCTTTTTGAACTCGGCCACAGTAACTTCTTGCAAGATACATCCACGAAGGCAAATGAAACAAAAGCAAAAATGACCTATTGGGACTTCATCAAGATAAGAAGCTTTTGCACTGTTGATACAGTCAACAAAACTAAAAGACAACCTACAGAATGGGAGAAGATATTTGCAAATGACGTATCAGATAAAGGGCTAGTTACCAAGATCTATAAAGAACTTATTAAACTCAACAACAAAAAAATAAAAAAATAAAAAAAATAAAATAAACTCAACACCAAAGAAACAAACAATCCAATCATGAAATGGGCAAAAGACATGAACAAAAGTCTCACAGAGGAAGACATAGACATGGCAAACACGCACATGAGAAAATGCTCTGCATCACTTGCCATCAGGGAAATACAAATCAAAACCACAATGAGATACCACCTCACACCAGTGAGAATGGGTAAAATTAACAAGGTAGGAAACCACAAATGTTGGAGAGGATGCGGAGGAAAGGGAACTCTCTTGCACTGTTGGTGGGAATGTGAACTGGTGCAGCCACTCTGGAAAACTGTGTGGAGGTTCCTCAAAAAGTTAAAAATAGACCTGCCCTATGACCCAGCCATTGCACTGTTGGGGATTTACCCCAAAGATACAGATGCAATGAAAAATCAGGACATCTGCACCCTAATGTTTATAGCAGCAATGTCCACAATAGCCAAACTGTGGAAGGAGCCTCGGTGTCCATCGAAAGATGAATGGATAAAGAAAATGTGGTTTATGTATACAATGGAATATTACTCAGCCATTAGAAATGACAAATACCCACCACTTGCTTCAACATGGATGGAATTGGAGGGTATTATGCTGAGTGAAATAAGTCAATCGGAGAAGGACAAGCAGTGTATGTTCTCATTCATTTGGGGGATATAAATAATAGTGAAAGGGAATATAAGGGAAGGGAGAAGAAATGGGTGGGAAATACCAGAAAGGGAGACAGAACATAAAGACTCCTAACTCTGGGAAACGAACTGGGGGTGGTGGAAGGGGAGGAGGGCGGGGGGTGGGGGTGAATGGGTGATGGGCGCTGAGGGGGGCACTTGATGGGATGAGCACTGGGTGTTATTCTGTATGTTGACAAATTGAACACCAATAAAAAATAAATTTATTATTAAAAAATAAAAAATAGGGGATCCCTGGGTGGCGCAGCGGTTTGGCGCCTGCCTTTGGCCCAGGGCGCGATCCTGGAGACCCGGGATCGAATCCCATGTCGGGCTCCCTGCATGGAGCCTGCTTCTCCCTCTGCCTGTGTCTCTGCCTCTCTCTCTCTCTCTCTGTGTGACTATCATGAATAAATAAATAAAATCTTTAAAAAAAAATAAAAAAAATAAAAAATAATAAATAAACTGATAGACATCAAAAAATGAAAAAAATCTTACAGTCTGCACATTCTTTTTCTATTAAGTTTTTTATTTTTGTTTCTAGTATAGTTAACATACAATTTTTTATTAGAATCAGATGTACAGTATAGTGATACAACCATTCTGTACATTACTTAGTATTCATTATGATAAGTGTACTCTTTAATCTCCATCACCTGTTTTAACCATACCTCCCACCCACCTCTCCTCTGGTAACCATAAGTTTGTTCTATATAGTTAAGCTTCTCTTTCTTGGTTTCTCTCTCTCTCACTCTCTCCCATTGTTTCTTGTTTTTTTTTCTTAAATTCCACATATGAGTAAAATCACATGATATTTCTCTTTCTCTGACTGACTTATTTCGCTTAGCAGTATACTCCCTAGCTCCATCCTTGTTGTCACAAATGACAAGACTTCATTCTCTTTTATGGCTGAATAATATTCCATTGTGTGGAATGATCAGAAGCTTCTTACTTTGATGTAGTCCCAATAGTTTATTTTTACTTTTGTTTCCCTTGCCTCTGGAGACATATCTAGAAAGAAGTTGCTATGACCAAGGTAAAAGAGGTTGCTTCCTGTGTTCTCCTCTAGGATTTTGATGGCTTCCTGTCACACATTTATGTATTTAATCCATTTTGAGTTTATTTTTGTGTATGGTGTAAGAAAGTGATCCAGTTTCATTCTTTTGCATATAGCCGTCCAGCTTTCCCAGCACCATTTATTGAAGAGACTTTATCCCATTGGATTTTCTTTCCTCCTTTGATGAAGACTTATTGACCATATCATTGAGTTTATTTCTGAGTTTTCTATTCTGTTCTATTAATCTATGCGTCTATTTTTTTTGCTAGTACCATATTTTTTTATTATTACAACTTTGTAATATAACTTGGACTCTGGAATTGTGATACCTGCCATCTTGTCTTCTTCTTTTTTGAGGTTGACCTGCCTATTTGGGGTCTTCTGTGTTTCTATACAAATTTTAGGGTTGGCTGAGTGAAGTAAGTCGATCAGAGAAGGACAAACATTATATGTTCTCATTCATTTGGGGAATATAAATAATAGTGAAAGGGAATATAAGGGAAGGGAGAAGAAATGTGTGGGAAATATCAGAAAGGGAGACAGAACGTAAAGACTGCTAACTCTGGGAAACGAACTAGGGGTGGTAGAAGGGGAGGAGGGCGGGGGGTGGGAGTGAATGGGTGACGGGCACTGGGGGTTATTCTGTATGTTAGTAAATTGAACACCAATAAAAAATAAATTAAAAAAAATTTAGGGTTGTTTGTCCCAGTTCTGTGAAAAATGCTGTAGGTATTTTGATAGGAATTACAATAAATCTGTAGATTGTTTTAGGTAGTATAGATATTTTAACAATATTTGTTCTTCTAAACCATGAGCACGGAATGTCTTTCCATCTCCTTTCATCATCTTGAATTCCTTTCATCAGTGTTTTATAGTTTTTTTTTAAAGATTTTGTTTATTTATTCATGGGCGACACAGAGAGAGAGGCAGAGCCGTAGGTAGAGAGAGAAGCAGGCTTCCAGCAGGGAGACTCAATCCCAGGACCCCAGGATCATGACCTGAGCCAAAGGCAGATGTTCAACCACTGAACCACCCCAATGCCCCCAGTGACTTATAGTTTTCACAGGTCTTTCACCTTTTTTGTTTAGTCACAGATATTTTATTGTTTTTGATGAAATTGTAAAAGGGACTGTTTTCTTAACTTCATTTTCCGTGGCTGCATTATTAGTGTATAGGAATGTAAGATTTCTATGCATTTGTTTTGTGTCCTGGGACTTGTCTGAATTCATTTGTCAGTTCTAGTATTTTTTTGGTGGAGTTTTTAGGATTTTCTAGATGGACTATCGTGTTATCTGCAAATACTGAAAATTTTATTTCTTCCTTACCAATGTGGATGCCTTTTATTTCTTTTCATTGTCGGATTGCTGTACCTAGGATTTCCAGTACTGTGTTGAATACAAGTGGTAAGAATGGACATCCTTGTTATTATTGACCTTAGGGGAAAAGCTCTCATTTAGTCCCCACTAAGGATGATATTACTGTGAGTTTTTCATAGATGGACTTTATTATGTTGAGGTATGCCTCTAAACTTATTTTGTTGAGAGTTTTTATCATAAATGGATGTTGTACTTTGTCAAATGCTTTTTTTGCATAAATGATCATATGGTTCTTACCCTTTCTCCTACTGATGTGATGTATCCTGTTGATTGATTTGCAAATATTGAACCAACTTGCATCCCAGGAATAAATCTCAATTGATCATGGTAAATGTGTTTTTTGAAAGAACTGTTGGACTCAGTTTGCTAGTATTTTGGTGGGGATTTTTGAAAGCATATTTGTCAGAGATATTGGCCTCTAGTTCTCTTTTTCTATACTGTTTTCATCTGGCTTTGGTATTAGGGTGATACTAGCCTCACAGGATGAATTTGGAAATTTTCTTCCTCTTTTAACTTTTGGAATAGTTTGAGAAGACTAGGTAGACTAGGTATTAACTATCTTTAAAAGTTTGGTAGCATTTTCTTATTAAGCCCTCAGGTCCTGGACTTTATTTATTTATTTATTTATTTATTTATTTATTTGTTACTGATCAATTTCATTGCTGATAGTTGGTCTGTTCAAATTTTCTATTTCTTCCTGCTTCGGTTTTGGTAGGCTGTATGCTTCTAGGAACTTATCTTTTTCTTCTAACTTGTCCAATTTGTTGGCATATAGTTTTTTATACTGTGCTCTTACTTTGTATTCCTGTGGTGTCAGTTGTTATTTTTCCTCTTTCATTTCTGAATTTCTTTATTTGCATCTTTTCTCTTCTTGATAAGTCTGATTGGAAGTCTATTAATTTTGTAAATCTTTTCAAAGAACTAGCTCCTGCGTTCACTGATCTGTTCTATTGTTTTTTCAGTGTGTACATTACTTCTGCTCTAATTCTTCATGATTTCCTTCTGTCTGTTGTTTTGGGTTTTACTTGTCCTTCTTTGGCTAGATCCCATAAGTGTAAGGTTACACTGTTTATTTGAGATTTTTCTTGCTTTTTTTTTAATTTATTTTTTATTGGTGTTCAATTTACTAACATACAGAATAACCCCCAGTGCCCGTCACCCATTCACTCCCACCCCCCGCCCTCCTCCCCTTCCACCACCCCTAGTTCGTTTCCCAGAGTTAGCAGTCTTTACGTTCTGTCTCCCTTTCTGATATTTCCCACACATTTCTTCCCCCTTCCCTTATATTCCCTTTCACTATTATTTATATTCCCCAAATGAATGAGAACATATAATGTTTGTCCTTCTCCGACTGGCTTACTTCACTCAGCATAATACCCTCCAGTTCCATCCACGTTGAAGCAAATGGTGGGTATTTGTCATTTCTAATAGCTGAGTAATATTCCATTGTATACATAAACCACATCTTCTTGATCCATTCATCTTTCGTTGGACACCGAGGCTCCTTCCACAGTTTGGCTATCGTGGCCATTGCTGCTATAAACATCGGGGTGCAGGTTTCCCGGTGTTTCATTGCATCTGAATCTTTGGGGTAAATCCCCAACAGTGCAATTGCTGGGTCATAGGGCAGGTATATTTTTAACTGCTTGAGGAACCTCCACACAGTTTTCCAGAGTGGCTGCACCAGTTCACATTCCCACCAACAGTGTATGAGGGTTCCCTTTTCTCCGCATCCTCTCCAACATTTGTTGTTTCCTACCTTGTTAATTTTCCCCATTCTCACTGGTGTGAGGTGGTATCTCATTGTGGTTTTGATTTGTATTTCCCTGATGGACAGTGATGCAGAGCATTTTCTCATGTGCATGTTGGCCACGTCTATGTCTTCCTCTGTGAGATTTCTGTTCATGTCTTTTGCCCATTTCATGATTGGATTGTTTGTTTCTTTGGTGTTGAGTTTAATAAGTTCTTTATAGATCTTGGAAACTAGCCCTTTATCTGATATGTCATTTGCAAATATCTTCTCCCATTCTGTAGGTTGTCTTTGAGTTTTGTTGCCTGTATCCTTTGCTGTGCAAAAGCTTCTTATCTTGATGAAGTCCCAATAGTTCATTTTTGCTTTTGTTTCTTTTGCCTTCGTGGATGTATCTTGCAAGAAGTTACTATGGCCGAGTTCAAAAAGGGTGTTGCCTGTGTTCTTCTCTAGGATTTTGATGGAATCTTGTCTCACATTGAGATCTTTCATCCATTTTGAGTTTATCTTTGTGTATGGTGCAAGAGAGTGGTCTAGTTTCATTCTTCTGCATGTGGATGTCCAATTTTCCCAGCACCATTTATTGAAGAGACTGTCTTTCTTCCAATGGATAGTCTTTCCTCCTTTATCGAATATTAGTTGCCCATAAAGTTCAGGGTCCACTTCTGGATTCTCTATTCTCTTCCACTGATCTATGTGTCTGTTTTTGTGCCAGTACCACACTGTCTTGATGACCACAGCTTTGTAGTACAACCTGAAATCTGGCATTGTGATGCCCCCAGATATGGTTTTCTTTTTTAAAATTCCCCTGGCTATTCGGGGTCTTTTCTGATTCCACACAAATCTTAAAATAATTTGTTCTAACTCTCTGAAGAAAGTCCATGGTATTTTGATAGGGATTGCATTAAATGTGTATATTGCCCTGGGTAACATTGACATTTTCACAATATTAATTCTGCCAATCCATGAGCATGGAATATTTTTCCATCTCTTTGTGTCTTCCTCAATTTCTTTCAGAAGTGTTCTAGTTTTGAGGGTATAGATCCTTTACATCTTTGGTTAGGTTTATTCCTAGGTATCTTATGCTTTTGGGTGCAATTGTAAATGGGATTGACTCCTTAATTTCTCTTTCTTCAGTCTCATTGTTAGTGTATAGAAATGCCACTGACTTCTGGGCATTGATTTTGTATCCTGCCACGCTACCGAATTGCTGTATGAGTTCTAGCAATCTTGGGGTGGAGACTTTTGGGTTTTCTATGTGAGTATCATGTCATCTGCGAAGAGGGAGAGTTTGACTTCTTCTTTGCCAATTTGAATGCCTTTAATGTATTTTTGTTGTCTGATTGCTGAGGCTAGGACTTCCAGTACTATGTTGAACAGCAGTGGTGAGAGTGGACATCCCTGTCTTGTTCCTGATCTTAGGGGAAAGGCTCCCAGTGCTTCCCCATTGAGTATGATATTTGCTGTGGGCTTTTCATAGATGGCTTTTAAGATGTCGAGGAATGTTCCCTCTATCCCTACACTCTGAAGAGTTTTGATCAGGAATGGATGCTGTATTTTGTCAAATGCTTTCTCTGCATCCAATGAGAGGATCATATGGTTCTTGGTTTTTCTCTTGCTGATATGATGAATCACATTGATTGTTTAATGGGTGTTGAACCAGCCTTGTGTACCAGGGATAAATCCTACTTGGTCATGGTGAATAATTTTTTTAATGTACTGTTGGATCCTATTGGCCAGTATCTTGTTGAGAATTTTTGCATCCATGTTCATCAGGGATATTGGTCTGTAATTCTCCTTTTTGGTGGGGTCTTTGTCTGGTTTTGGAATTAAGGTGATGCTGGCCTCATAGAACGAATTTGGAAGTACTCCATCTCTTTCTATCTTTCCAAACAGCTTTAGGAGAATAGGTATGGTTTCTTCTTTAAACGTTTGATAAAATTCCCCTGGGAAGCCATCTGGCCCTGGACTCTTGTGTCTTGGGAGGTTTTTGATGACTGCTTCAATTTCCTCCCTGGTTATTGGCCTGTTCAGGTTTTCTATTTCTTCCTGTTCCAGTTTTGGTAGTTTGTGGCTTTCCAGGAATGCGTCCATTTCTTCTAGATTGCCTAATTTATTGGCGTATAGCTGTTCATAATATGTTTTTAAAATCGTTTGTATTTCCTTGGTGTTGGTCGTGATCTCTCCTTTCTCATTCATGATTTTATTAATTTGAGTCTTCTCTCTCTTCTTTTTAATAAGGCTGGCTAATGGTTTATCTATCTTGTTAATTCTTTCAAAGAACCAACTCCTGGTTTTGTTGATCTGTTCCACAGTTCTTCTGGTCTCGATTTCATTGAGTTCTGCTCGAATCTTTATTAACTCCCTTCTTCTCTTGGGTGTAGGATCTATTTGCTGTTTTTTTCTAGCTCCTTTATGTGTAAGGTTAGCTTTTGTATTTTAGTTCTTTCCAGTTTTTGAATGGATGCTTGTATTGCGATGTATTTCCCCCTTAGGACTGCTTTTGCTGCATCCCAAAGATTTTGAACGGTTGTATCTTCATTCTCATTAGTTTCCATGAATCTTTTTAATTCTTCCTTAATTTCCTGGTTGACCCTTTTATCTTTTAGCAGGATGGTCCTTAACCTCCACGTGTTTGAGGTCCTTCCAAACTTCTTGTTGTGATTTAGTTCTAATTTCAAGGCATTATGGTCTGAGAATATGCAGGGGACAATCCCAATCTTTTGGTATCGGTTCAGACCCGATTTGTGACCCAATATGTGGTCTATTCTGGAGAAAGTTCCATGTGCACTTGAGAAGAATGTGTATTCAGTTGAGTTTGGATGTAAAGTTCTGTAGATATCTGTGAAATCCATCTGGTCCAGTGTATCATTTAAAGCTCTCGTTTCTTTGGAGATGTTGTGCTTCGAAGACCTATCGAGTATAGAAAGAGCTAGATTGAAGTCACCAAGTATAAGTGTATTATTATCTAAGTATTTCTTCACTTTGGTTAATAATTGATTAATATATTTGGCAGCTCCCACATTCGGGGCATATATATTGAGGATTGTTAAGTCCTCTTGTTGAATAGATCCTTTAAGTATGATATAGTGTCCCTCTTCATCTCTCACTACAGTCTTTGGGGTAAATTTTAGTTTATCTGATATAAGGATGGCTACCCCTGCTTTCTTTTGAGGACCATTCGAATGGTAAATGGTTCTCCAACCTTTTATTTTCAGGCTGTAGGTGTCCTTCTGTCTAAAATGAGTCTCTTGTAGATAGCAAATAGATGGGTCCTGCTTTTTTATCCAGTCTGAAACCCTGCGCCTTTTGATGGGGTCATTAAGCCCGTTCACATTCAGAGTTACTATTGAGAGATATGAGTTTAGTGTCATCATGATATCTATTCAGTCCTTGTTTTTGTGGACTGTTCCACTGAACTTCTTCTTAAAGGGGAATTTTAAGAGTCCCCCTTAAAATTTCTTGCAGAGCTGGTTTGGAGGTCACATATTCTTTTAGTTGCTGCCTGTCTTGGAAGCTCTTTATCTCTCCTTCCATTTTGAATGAGAGCCTTGCTGGATAAAGTATTCTTGGTTGCATGTTCTTCTCATTTAGGACCCTGAATATATCCTGCCAGCCCTTTCTGGCCTGCCAGGTCTCTGTGGAGAGGTCTGCTGTTACCCTAATACTCCTCCCCATAAAAGTCAGGGATTTCTTGTCTCTTGCTGCTTTAAGGATCTTCTCCTTATCTTTGGAATTTGCAAGCTTCACTATTAAATGTCGAGGTGTTGAACGGTTTTTATTGATTTTAGGGGGGGATCTCTCTATTTCCTGGATCTGAATGCCTGTTTCCCTTCCCAGATTAGGAAAGTTTTCAGCTAGAATTTGTTCAAATACATATTCTGGCCCTCTGTCCCTTTTGGCGCCCTCGGGAACCCCAATTAAACGTAGGTTTTTCTTTCTCAGGCTGTCGTTTATTTCCCTTAATCTATCTTCATGGTCTTTTAATTGTTTGTCTCTTTTTTCCTCAGTTTCCCTCTTTGCTATCAACTTGTCTTCTATGTCACTCACTCGTTCTTCCACCTCGTTAACCCTCGTCATTAGGACTTCTAGTTTGGATTGCATCTCATTCAATTGATTTTTAATTTCTGCCTGATTAGCTCTAAATTCTGCAGTCATGAAGTCTCTTGAGTCCTTTATACTTTTTTCTAGAGCCACCAGTAGCTGTATAATAGTGCTTCTGAATTGGCTTTCTGACATTGAATTGTAATCCAGATTTTGTAACTCTGTTGGAGAGAGGACTGTTTCTGATTCTTTCTTTTGAGGTGAGGTTTTCCTTCTAGTCATTTTGCTCAGTGCAGAGTGGCCAAAAGCAAGTTGTATTGGGAAAAGGAGAAAAAGAGAGGAGAGAAAGAAGGAAAGAAAAGAGAAAGAGAAAAAAAAGGGAAGAAAGAAAAAAAACGAAAAAGAAAAAAAAAGAAGAAAAAGAGAAAGAAAAAGAAAGGAGAAAAAAGGGGGTGGGGGAAGGAAACAAATCAAAAAGCAAAACAAAACAAAACAAAACAAACAAACAAACAAAAAGAACCATGGGGGAGTATCTTCTGATTCTGTGTACTTTAAGTCCCTTGGCTTCTCCTGGAGGTTGTCAGTCTAGCTGGTGTTCTGGGGGAGGGGCCTGTTGTGCTGATTTTCAGGTGTTAGCAGTTGGGGGAGCTGCTGTGCCCCTGCCTGGTGCAGGGCTCAGTGGGGGTTGTTTACCCCGTGAGGCCGCAGGAGGAACAGCCCCAGTGGCGGGTCAGCTCTGGAAACCTGGATTCAGCTCCGGCAGGAACTCCGTCTGCAGGGCCTGGAGGCTCCGGGGCGGGGCCGCTGATCTGCTCAGCTGGGGCAGGAGCGTCCTTGCTGCCCTGGGCCCTCCCAGCCTCTGCCTGTCCCGGGGGGAGGCGGGATCCTGGGCTGTGTCCCGGCGCCCTGTGCTCCGGGGCCTGCGCTGGTGGATTCGCGCTCCCGGGCTGCGCAGCCCCCTCCGCGGAGCCGACCCGAGCCCCCCGAGCTGCTCCTGGAACCGCGCAGCCCCCTCCGCACGGAGCCTCTTCCTCTGCCCGAGCCCCTCCGAGCTGCTCCCGGGGCCGCGCAGCCCCCTCCGCGGAGCCGCCGCCCGAGCCCCCCCCCCCCCCCCCCCCCCCCCGAGCTGCTCCGGGTCCCGCCGCCCACGCTGCAGCCCTTAGGGAGCTCGGCGCACTCTCCTGGGCTCGCAGTTGCTCTGTTACTGTCTCAGGGAATCCGAGGGCATCCCCGCCCTCCTGGGTCCTGCTCCAACTCCCCGCGAGCCCCTTTCCGCCCGGGAAGGTCGGTGCAGCTCCTGCTCCTCCGGGACGGGGCTCTCCTGTCCTGGGGACACTCGCCCCGGCCTCAGCCCGGCTCCTCGCGGGGCCCCTCCCCCTTGGAGGCCTTTGTTTCTTTTCTTCTTTTTCCCCCGTCTTCCTACCTTGATAGAAGCGCGAACTCTTCTCACTGTTGCATTCCAGGTGTTCTCTCTTTAATTCTCAGGCCGAATTCATAGATTTTCAGGATGATTGGAAGGTTTTCTAGGTAATTTGGTGGAGACAGGTGATTTGGAGACCCTACTCTTCCGCCATCTTGCTCCTCCCTCCAGATTTTTCTTGCTTTTTGAGGTAGACTTGTATTGCTGTAAATGTCCCTCTTAAAAACACTTTTGTTACATCCCAAAGATTTTGGAATATATATATATATATATTTCTTCATTGGCATTCGATTTAGGAACATATAACATACCACCCAGTGCTCATCCCAGCAAATGCTCCTCTCAGTGCCCATCACCCAGTCACCCCAACCCCCCGCCCACCTCCCTTTCCACCACCCCTTGTTCGTTTCCCAGAGTTAGGTGTCTCTCATGTTCTGTCACCCTCACTGATATTTCCCACTCATTTTCTCTCCTTTCCCCTTTATTCCCTTTCACTATTTTTTATATTCCCCCAATGAATGAGACCATATAACGTTGGTCCTTCTCCAATTGACTTACTTCACTCAGCATAATACCCTCAGTTCCATCCACGTCGAAGCAAATATCCACTCATCTTTCAATGGACACCAAGACTCCTTCCACAGTTTGGCTATTGTGGACATTGCTGCTATAAACATTGGGGTGCAGATGCCCTGACGTTTCACTGCATCTGTATCTTTGGGGCAAATCCCCAGCAGTGCAATTGCTGGGTTGTAGGGCAATTCTAATTTTTAGCTCTTTGAGGAACCTCCAAACAGTTTTCCAGAGTGGCTGTACCAGTTCATATTCCCACCAACAGTGCAAGAGGGTTCCCCTTTCTCCACATCCTCTCCAACATTTGTTGTTTCCTGTCTTGTTAATTTTCCCCATTCTCACTGGTATGAGGTGGTATCTCATTATGGTTTTGATTTGTATTTCCCTGATGGCCAGTGACGGGGAGCATTTTCTCATGTGCTTGTTGGCCATCTGTATGTCTTCTTTGGTGAAATTTCTGTTCGTCTTTTGCCCATTTCATGATTGGATTCTTTGTATATTTGTTGTTGAGTTTAATAAGTTCTTTATAGATCTTGGATACTAGTCCTTTACCTGATAGGTCATTTGCAAATATCTTCTCCCATTCTGTAGGTTGTCTTTTAGTTTTGTTGACTGTTTCTTTTGCTGTACAGAAGTTAAGTCCCAATAATTCATTTTTGCTTTTTTTCCCCTTGCCTGGATGTATCTTGCAAGAAGTTGCTATGGCCAAGTTCAAAAGGGTGTTGCCTGTGTTCTCCCCAAGGATTTTGATGGAATCTTGTCTCACATTTAGATCTTTCATCCATTTTGAGTTTATCTTCGTGTATGGTGTAAGAGAATGGTCTAGTTTCATTCTTCTGCATGTGGATGTCCAATTTTCCCAGGACAATTTATTGAAGAGACTGTCTTTTTTCCAGTGGATAGTCCCAAAGATTTTGAACAGTTGTATCTTCATTCTCATTAGTTTCCATGAATCTTTTTAATTCTTCTCTCATTTCCTGGTTGACCCTTTCATCTTTTAGCAGGATGCTCTTTAACCTCCACGTGTTTGAGTTTCTTCCAAATTTCTTCTTGAGATTGAAGTCACGTTTCAAAGCATTATGGTCTGAAAATATGCAGGGTACAATCCCAATCTTTTGGTATAGGTTGAGACCTGATTTGTGACCCAGTATCTCATCTATTCTGGAGAAAGTTCCATGCATGTGCACTTGAGAAGAATGTGTATTCAGTTGCGTGTGGATGTAAAGTTTTGTAAATATCTGTGATATCCATTGGGTCCTGTGTATCTTTTAAAGCTCTTGTTTCTTTGGAGATGTTGTGCTTAGAAGATCTGTCATTTGCAGAACGTGCTGTGTTGAAGTCTCCCAGTATTAGTGTATTATTATCTAAGCATGTCTTTCCTTTGATTATTAATTGATTGATATACTTGGCAGCTCCCACATTAGGAGCATAAATATTCATGATTGTTAGGTCCTCTTGTTGGATAGATCCTTTAAGTATGATATAGTGTCCCTCTTCATCTCTTACTACAGTCTTTGGGATAAACGTTAATTTATCTGATATGAGGATGGCTACCCCTTCTTTCTTTTGAGGACTATTTGAATGGTAAAGGCTTCTCCAATCTTTCATTTTCAGGCTGTAGGCATCCTTAAGTCTAAAATGAGTGTCTTGTAGAGGGCAAATAAATGGGTCTTGCTTTTTTATCCAGTCTGAAACCCTGGTCTTTTGATGGGATCATTAAGCCCATTCATGTTCAGAGTGACTATTGAAAGATATGAATTTAGTGTCATCATAATACCTATTCAGTCTCTGTTTTTGTGGATTATTTCTTTGGGCACCCTCTTTCTTTTACAGAGTCCCCCTTAATATTTCTTGCAGAGGTAGTTTGGGGGTCACATATTCTTTCAGTTTCTGCCTATCTTGGAAGCTCTTTATCTCTCCTTCTATTCTGAATGAGAGCCTTGCTAGATAGAGTATTCTTGGCTGCAGGTTCTTCTCATTTAGGACCCTGAATATATCCTGCCAGCCTTTTCTGGCCTGCCAGGTCTCTGTGGAGAGGTCTGCTGTTAAGCTAATTGTTCTTCCCATATAAATTAGGGATCTCTTCTCTTTTGCTGCTTTAAGGATTTTCTCTTTATCTTTGGAATTTGCAAGTTTCACTATTAAATGTCGAGGTGTTGAAAGGTTTTTATTGATTTTATGGGGGGATTTTTCTATCTCCTGGATGTGAATGCTGTTTCCCTCCCCAAAGGAGGGAAGTTCTCAGCTATGATTTGATCAAATATGCTTTCTGGTCCTCTGTCTCTCTCGGCACCCTCTGTAACCCCAATTAAACGTAGATTTTTCCTTCTGAACCTGTCATTTATTTCCCTTCACCTTTCCTCGTCTCTTTGTTTTTCTCTTTTTTCCTCAGCTTCCTTCCTTGCCATCAACTTGTCTTGTATGTCACTAACTGTTTCTTCCACCTCATTAACCCTCGTCTTTAGGACCTCCAGTTTGGATTGCATCTCATTTAATTGAATTTTAATTTCAGCCTGATTAGATCTAAATTCTGCAGTCATGAAGTCTCTTGAATCCTTTATGCTTTTTTTCCAGAGCCACCAGTAGCTTTATAATTGTGCTTCTGAATTGGTTTTCTGACATCGAATTGTAATCCAAATTCTGTAGCTCTGTGGAAGAGAGTACTGTTTCTGATTCTTTCTTTTGTGGTGAGTTCTTCTTTCTTGTCATTTTGCTCAGTGCACTGTGGCTCAAAATGAGTTGTACTTGTTAGAAGCGCAAACTCTTCTCTCCGTAACGTTCCAGCTGTTCTCTCTTTAAATGTCAGGTTGAATTCATAGGTTTTCAGGATGATTTTAATGTTATCTAGGCAAGTTGGTGGGGACAGGTGACTTGGGGACCCTACTCCTCCACCATCTTTCCCCGCCCCTTTCCATTGTGTTTTCATTTTCATTTGTTTCCATGCAATTTTTTTTATTTCTTCTTTGATTTCCTGGTTGAACCATTCATTGTTTAGTATCATGTTATTTAACTTCCAAGTATTTATGCTCTTTTTATATTTTTTTATGGTTGATGTCTTTCATCAGAAAAGGTGCATCGTATGACTTCGACCTTATTAAATTTGTCAAGACTTATTCTGTGGCTTAATATGTGATCTATTCTGGAGGATGTTCCCTGTGCACTTGTAAAGAATGTGTTTTCTCATGTTTTAGGATGAAATGTTCTGAGAATATCTGTTAAATTCAAATGGTCCAGTGTGTCATTTACAGCCACTGTTTCATTGTTGATTTTCTGTTTGGATGAAATGTCCTTTGAAGTAAGTGGGGTGCTAAAGTCCCCTACTGCTATTTTATTCCTATTAATTCATTCCTTTATGTTTGTTATTGATAGTTTTATGTATTTGGGTGCTCGAGTGTTTGGTGTATAAATATTTAAAATTATATTCTTTTGGACTGACCCCTTTATTATTAAACAGTGTCCTTTTTTGTCTCTCGTTACAGCCTTTGTTTTAAAGTCTAATTTGTCTGATATAAGTATTATTACCCTAGCTTCCTTTTGATCTCCATTTGCATGATAAATGTTTTCCTATTCCCTCACTTTTAATCTGAGGATGTCTTTAGATCTGAAAGGAGTCTCTTGTAGGTAGCATATAGATGGGTCTTGTTTTTTTTATCCATCCTGTCTTCCTAAAACTTTTTATTGGAGCACTGGGTACATTTACATTCACAGTAATTATTCTTAAATATGTATTTATGGCCATTTTGTTGTTTGTGGTTGTTTTTGTAGTTTTTCTCTGATCCTTTCTTGTCTTGCTCTCTCTCTCATGGTTTGTTGGCTTTCTTTAGTGATATGCTTGGATTCCTTTCTCTTTATTCTTTGTATCACTATTACTGGTTTTGGCTGGTGATTACCGTTAGGTTTGCATATAATATCTTCTGCATAGAGCAGTCTTTATTACATTGATGGTTGTTTATGTTTGAATCCATTCTTTATTCCTGGTACTCCAGGGATTATCTCCTATGTGTGCTGTGTATGCCCTGTTCTTGTGTCCTAGACTCTTTTTCCTGAGTCTGGTTGTCTGCAGAGGCTCTCTTTGTCTGCTGTGGGCAGTGTTTGGTCCTCAGCTGGGCGAGGCATGTTTTAGCAAGGTATATGCCTGTCAGCTTGCAAAATGAGACCTGCCACCACCACTGGAACTTCAGTCCCACAGAACATTCAGATCAGGAGATATGGTGTTGGTGGGGTTTGTACCTGTGTTATGGGGGAGGGGACTTGCAGCACCATGACTGAGGCAAGCATGACTGGGAAGGGTGGATCCACCCAATCATGGGCATGACAGGGTTTGGTGTAAGCAAGTTATGTAGCAAGTTTCAGCACTGTGCTGGTTCCTGCAGGTGGCCACGTGTTTATGCTGAGTGCTGGAGGAGAGAAATGGTGCCTGCCAGCTCCTTTGTTCCTAGAGAGGTCTCCCTGTAATCCCTATCTCTCCATAACATATTCTTTTTTTTTTTTTTTTTTTATGATAGTTACAGAGAGAGAGAGAGGCAGAGACACAGGCAGAGGGAGAAGCAGGCTCCATGCACCGGGAGCCCGATGTGGGATTCGATCCCGGGTCTCCAGGATCGCGCCCTGGGCCAAAGGCAGGCGCCAAACCGCTGCGCCACCCAGGGATCCCTCCATAACATGTTCTAAGATGAGTAAATAACTCTCCTTCACATCTGTCCCAGCATTTTTTAACCTGCTACTTCCTGCTGTATCCCTGCTGGCTGTTTGTCCTGTAGTCTCATAAAGGGCAGGCATTTGACTTCTAATGCCTTCTGGGTTCTCCCAGAGCCAAGATTGCTGAGTGTTAAAATTCCAGCTTTCAGTCCTACTGGTTGTGAGAATTCACAAAATTCAGCCGAACATTATGGGGATTCTTCTTCCCTGTTCAGGCGCCCTGGTGTGATAGTCTGTTTTTTGCTCTTTTCTGTGCAACTAGCTCCCTCCCCACTGCAGATGGCCATGGTCCATTTTCCTCCCAAACCATGTCTTCACCCTTACTGCTTTTTTGAAATGGCCTCTTCTCTACCTTCAGTTGTGGAGTTTGTTCTGCCAATCTTCAGATTGATGTGAGTGTTATCTAGTTGTATCTATGGGACGAGGCAATCTGATGGTCTTCCTACTCTGTCATCTTCCTAGCCTCTTACAGTCTGCATTTTCTGATCCTGTACCTGGCCTGCTAAAATCTACTGGAAAAAAATCACCAAATGAACATATTATAGCACAGTAATTCTACAGTCTCCAACTCAGCTAGATTCACAGTTCCTCCTATTAATCCTTGTTCTTACTATTATTCAGCATTTTCATTCTTTTCTTAAGATTTTATTTATTTATTCATGAGAGACACAGAGAAGCAGAGACATAGGCAGAGGGAGAAGCAGGCTCCCTGTGAGGAGGCTGATGCAGGACTCCATCCCAGGACCCCAGGATCATGGCCTGAGCCAAAGGCAGACACTCAACCACTGAGCCACCCAAGCATCCCTTCATTCTTTTCAACCGCTATTCCAAACCTGTTTCAACACCCATCCCTTGTTTTTATCCTGTTTCTTGGCCTACTACCAAGGTTAGATATTTCAGTCTAGCTAGATAATCTTGGTATTCTGATTGTTGTCAGTTTCCCAGCCCCCCACCACACTCTTACTTATATTTTCACTCATCCTTGTCTCCTTTTCTCTGGTCTCAGAAGAGGTGTTTCTTCTCTTAAGGGCCAACTCCTCCTTCTATTGCCTGGTCCTTTCCTCTTCCCCATCCTTCCTAGAGACCTACTCTTTCCTGTCTCATCCTCTCTGTTGGTTCTGGGTTTTAGTTCATTTACATATTTATCTTCCTTTATTTATCCTAGCCTTCCTTCCTCATCCTAATTTTGCTTCTTTATATTCCATGCATTCTGCAGTCCTTTCCAGACTAAGCTCATTACTCCTCTGAAATTGCTTTTGCTTAAGTTATTGAAAAATTTAGTAGGTATTTTTCAGTCTACATTTTAGTAGATGTTTCTGTTTCATTTATTGTTTATCTTTCTGGAAACTCTTAACTCCCATGTCTTCTGTGATACCATCTCCTGGATCTCCTTCAACCTAAATTTTGTAATTTTTTGTCACATTCTGGGCTTCCTCTTCTCTTTGCCCTTAACTTTTGGTATTCCTGGGAGTTTTGTCCATACACCTTCTTCTGAAAATATTTGTTCTTGTCTCCCAGCTTCCTCTTATTCCAAACCTTCTCCCTTTTCCTATGTTCTCAGTTCTTCACTCTCAGAAGATGATTTCACCTCCTATATCATAAAGAAAAGATAAGCCTTCGGACAAGAGCTCCTCATTCCCACCCCAGGCTTTTCTTCATCTGCCCATTTCTTACATGTTGAACTTCCTCGAGGTTATATTCTTTTTCTCTATGTATTCTCCTTGCCCATCTCATCTCTTTATATGCTAATGACTTCTGAATCTATATCACTGTTCTTTAAGACAGCCCCACTTGGATGTCTCACATGCACTTTAAACTCAACATGTCTAAAATTACTCCAGCTGCCCCCTCCCATTATATTACTCATGCCTGCTTTTCCCCCTATGTGCCTTGTCCTGAAAGTCACACCATTCTCTTAGTTACACATATAAATACCTGGGGAATCATTCTCAGTATCTCCCCCTCTCTCACCTCCTGTATTCAACCAGTTAACAAATCCTGATTTCTTTACCTTAAATTGATTCTAAAATCCATCTTGTCCTCTCCAGTACCAATGTCATGATCTTAGTCTAGGTAATCATCTCTCATTTGCATTCATGCAATAAATTTTTTAAAGATTTTATTTATTTATTCATGAGAGACCCAGAGAGCGAGGCAGAGACACAGAAGCTGCTCCCCTGCAGGGAGCCCCATACAGGACTTGATCCCAGGACTCCAGGATCATGCTCTGAGCCAAAGACAGATGCTCAACCACCGAGCCACTCAAGCATCCCAGTGCAATAAATTTTTAGGTAGTCTCCCTTTCTTCAGTATAGGCCCACTATTATCGACCAGTTTATTCTTTACTCATCAACATGAATATGGTCTTTTTAAGGTACAGATATGGATATATTAATCCCCTGATTACAACTGCAAAGGTTTCCATTGCCAAACTCCTCCACATGATTTTTAAAGCCCTTTATGATCTGGTTCCTGACCCTGTCTCCATTGTCATTTTTTACGATGGCCCCTTCACACTCCATGCTCCTGCTGTAAAGAACGTTCTATAGTCCCTAGATCTGCCTTGTTCCATGTTGCCCTTGAGCCATTGTCTAAGCTGTTTCTTCCATCTGGAACAACTCCCTTTTACCTTCACCTTTGCCAGATTAATTTCTACTCAGGCTTCTAGCAGAACTCATTGTCAGTGTCATTGTCTCCAGGAATCGTGTCTATCTCTGTACCCATAGCTAGCATTTGGCAGTGCCTAGTATATAGGTGGAATTTTCTACCTTGCCATCAACTTGTCTTCTATGTCACTCACTTGTTCTTCTACCTCGTTACCCTTGTCGTTAGGACCTCCAGTTTGGATTGCATCTCATTTAATTGATTTTTAATCTCTGCCTGATTAGATCTAAATTCTGCAGTCATGAAGTCTCTTGAATCCTTTATGCTTTTTTCTAGAGCCACCAGTAGCTTTATAACTGTGCTTCTGAATTGGCTTTCTGACATTGAATTGTAATCCAAATTTTGTAACTCTGTGGGAGAGAGTGCTGTTTCTGATTCTTTCTTTTGAGGTGAGTTTTTCCTTCTAGTCATTTTTCTCAGTGCAGAGTGGCCAAAAACAAGTTGTACTGGAAAAAGGAGAAAAAGAGAGAAGAGAAAAAAGAAAAAAGAAAAAAGAAAAAAAAAGAAAAAAGGGGGGGGAGCAAACAGAAAACAAAGAACAAGGGGGAGTATCATCTGATTCTATATACTGTAAATCCCTCGACTTTCCCTGGAACTTTCCAGTGCTGCTTAGTCAATAACTTGTTTTTCCTCTGTCCTTCTAGCTGGTCTTCTCGGAGAGGGACCTGCTGTGCTGATTCTCAGGTGTGTGCACCTGAGAGAGCTGCTTAGCCCCCTGCCCGGTACACAGCTCAGTGGGAGTTGTTTATCCTGTGAGGCCCCAGGAGGAACAACAGTGGCAGCGGCCTCCTATCCAGCCCTGGAGTCCGCTCCCGCAGTAACTACCACAGCTCTCAGTCCGCAGGGGCCTGGATCCTCCGCGGGCGGGGGCTGCCCATCTGCATAGATCGGGCTGCCCAGCGGCAGGAGCATTCTTGCTGTCCTGTGTCCTCCCGGCCTCTGCCTGTCTCAGGGGGAGCGCCAGATCTTGGGCTGTGTCCCCCAGCACCCTGGGCTCCGGGCCTTGCGCCACTGGAATCACGCTCCTGGGCCACGCAGCCCCCTCCGTGCAGAGCCGCCACCTGAACCGCCCCCAGAGCTGCTCCTGCCCCGCCGGGCGCGCACTGCAGCCCTTTAGGGAGCTCGGCTGCGGTGTGTGGCGCACTCTCTCCTGGGGCACCAGGAGAGGTTCTCTGTTAGTGCCCCTGGAAGCCTGAGGGCATCCCCGTCCCTCCTGGGGTCCTGCCTGAGCTCCCTGCAAGTGCCTTTCCATCCGGGAAGATTGGCTTCTCCAGGATGGGACTTTCCTGTCCTGGTGGCCCTCGCCCCGCGGCCTTAGCCCGGCTCCTCGCGAGGCCCCTCCCCCTTGGATGCTTTTTTATTTCTTTATTTTTTTTCCTTCTTCCTACCTTGATAGAAGCAGAAACTCTTCTCACTGTAGCATTCCAGCTGTACTCTCTTTAAATCTCAGACCGAATTCGTAGGTTTTCAGGATGATTTGAAAGTTGTCTAGGTAATTTGGTGGGTACAGGTGACTTGGGGACCCTACTCTTCCGCCATCTTGCCCCCTCCCCTAGGTGGAATTTTCTAAATATTTTATAAAACATAAAGTAAAAAAAACAAAAACAAAAAAAAAAAACAAAAAAGCTCAGCTGTTGAGGTTGAAAGTGTTCCTAGCACCCCAGAGTGTTGTTCATTTGCCTCTCTTTCAGTCCTCTCTACTCCTGCTACCAACTGCATTGCCTTTTGCAGATCCCTGAAGCTCAGTAGAATGCAGTTTGGACATCATTACCCAAGGATAAAATACAAAATACTTAGAGTGACATATATGCCCTCCATAAAGATCTAGCCTCTGTCTGCCTTTCCACTCTTTTTTTTTACCACTGTGCAAACTATTTTATGCTACAGCAATATTGAAATGTATGTAGTTCCTCATCTCCCCACCACACACATTCTTTTTTCATTTTCGTGTTTTATGATCATTGTGTACCTTGAACCTAAAATGGATTTCCCCATTCCTATTCACTTCTTTCTCCTGGCTAACATTTATTCTTTCAAATTCAGCTTAGACATCAATTCTTTCAGAAAGCCTTTTCTGAAACTGCTCTCTACCTATCTCAGACTTGATAGATGTTGCTCTTTGGAGCTTACAATGTTTTGTGCATATCTCTAGTTACGTAGCAGCTTATTTTACAATCAGCTTGTGTGTGTCACTTCCATTACACTGTAAGCTCTTCAAGAGAAAGACTAACTTACCCATCTCTTTATCCCTAGTGCCTAGCATAGTACTTCATCCATTTAAGTGCTTAGTAAATGTTTGTTAATGAATGGATGGATGACCACATGTGTTTTCCTGGACTTTCCTTAGCCCACTACCATTCTTCCTTTGTACATTTTTCCTGGAGAATATTTGTCATTTTCATGTTTCCAGTATAATTAATCAAGATTGTGTTATGTCCAGAGGGCCCTGTGATCATCAAATCCTGCATATTCTGATGCAGACTACAGCAACACAATACTATAAGGTTCCCAAGATAGACACACATCACACACACACACACACAGAGAGAGAGAGAGAGAGAGAGAGAGAGAGAGAGAAAGAAGATAATTGCAAAGAAAAAGAAAGTAGCACTCTTTTAGCGAGGTTTTTGTCCTAAACACTCAACACAGAAAATATTGGTAAACTTGAATGTACCAAATGGTACCTTCATTTCCACATAAACCCAATTCAACACACCTACCAGCATTGGAGACAGGATCAGGGCACATGTTTGCCTTCAGTGCTTAGTGTCAAGCCAACTGAGGCCCCACTCAGGTTATTAGCCCCAGCCAGGTATCTGTCCCCTAGAGGGAAAGTAAACACAAAAGTCAGGGAGCTGACTTGGCCTCCTCCCTTGTAAGTATGATAAGCATGTTAGAGACACGAATATAACAGGAATAAAAGGGAGCTGTCCAGGCTTGGCAGGCTCAGAGTCTGGAGAAGTGGTATCCCTACCCACCTGCCAAGCCCAAAACGACTACACACAGTTTCAACTATGGCATCTCAATTTTTTATTCTCAATTTACCTTGTCTTCTACCATTCTCTGACTACAGGGTAATTCTTATTATTTGGGTGTTCTTTACTACCCTCAAAATCCTATCTGGTCTTAAGGATATGAAAGAGCCTTGGAGAATCAACTTTTACCAAAGCTGTAACACACCTCATGTTGGATTTTTCCCCTATTTAAACATTGAATCTCAGATATAGAGTGTGGCATTCTCTAGGAGCACATATGTACTTAGCCAAAAAAGCAAAATCTAATTTGTAGTCATGAAGCCCTTTTTCCTTTTCCATTTAGGTAATAATATTATATACCTAGTGTGATATTTGTTTCATCAAAGTTCCTCAATAACTGTTAATTTCCTCTCATTTTCTTTCTCTTCCCTTCAAAAGAAATTATATGGCTTGAGAGATCTTTAGGTTTCTATTGAAATAAAAGTTTCTGTTGACCTCATCTTTTTTCCTTCCCATAGTTTCCATTCTAGCCGAGACAGAAGAAATCAAGGCCATTTTGAAAGACAAGGGAATCGATGTGGAGACCATTGCTGAGGTATACCCTATCAGAGTACAACCAGCCTGTATTCTCAGCCACATTTATTCCAGCCTAGGTAAGGAGATCGGCCTTAATAATCAGTCATTATAATCATCAAAGCATTATTCCATACAGGCTGTTTTTTTTCCTTTTTATTTTGTACTGCTTTGTTAAACTGGATCTGAGAAGGAATTTAGAGTCTCTAGAACCTAAGTTCCTAACCCAATATATCCTGAGCAGGTTTGGTAATTTTAGATGCGTTTATGAGCTCTGGCATATAGGCCATGACTGTTAGCAAACTATTGTTTCTTCATTCCAAGTGCATGCTTAACTAACATGATCTCCCCTTTCTTGAGACTATATTTCCATTTTGAATACATGCTAATTTTATGTAAAGTAATAACCAATGAACATTTTCAAGGTCTTTTACACCTTGTCATGTAGTGAATTGGTTGACAATATTAGAAAATTCCACTTCATCTAATACTTATTTTAATTAATACTCAATTTTTAACATATTAAACTTAATGATAGACTAAGCAGATTACTACAAATTACAAGTTTACACAATTTATTACAAATTTTATATTAAACAAATTGCTACACTGTTAACTTAAAAAAAAAGGATCTCAAATCCCCAAAGTACCCTTGTGGAAGACTGAATAACGGCCCCCAAAGGTATCTAGGTCCTAATTCCTGGAACCTGTGAATATTAACTTATATAGCAAAAGAGACTTTGCAGGTATGATTAATTGAAGGAGCTTGAGAGGTGGAGAATTATCCTGGATTTTCCAAGTGGACTTTAAATGTAATCACAAGTATCCTTTTAAAAGAAAGGCAGAGGGGATTCAGACTATAGAAGGTAAGATGTGTGACAACAGAAACAAGAGATTGGAGTGATGCAGCTATGAGCCAAAGATTTCCAAGGAATGCCCACAGCCCCTAGAAGTTAGAATTGGTAAGGAACAGATTCTCTCCTGGAGATTTCCAGAAGAAAACAACCCTGTTGATGCCTTGATTTTGTTTTTAGTCCTGAAAGCCTCATTTTGAGCTTCTGACCTCTAGAAATGTAAAAGAATAAGTATGTGTTGTCTTAAGCCACCTAGTTTGTGGTAATTTCTTAATAGCAGGAGCAGGAAAGTAATACAGATTTTGATATTGGGACATGTGGTGGTGCTGTAACAAATATCTAAAAAATGTGGAAGTGGCTTTGGAATCAGGTAATGCATAGAGGCTGGAAGAATTTTGAGTCACACGATAGAAAAAGCCTATATTGCTTTAAACAAGCTGTTGGTAGAAATAAGGATGCTAAAGGCATTGCCAGTGAAGGCTCAGAAAGAAATGAGGAACATGTAATTGCAAACTTGAAGAAAAAGATCTTTGCTGTATAGTGACAAAAAGATTGCTAGCTGAATTGTGTCCTGTGTTATGTGGAAAACATAACTATAAATTATGAACCTGGATATTTAACTAAGGAGATTTTCAGGCAAAGTGTTGAAATCATGGCCTGTTTTTTTTTTCTTGCTGCTTATAGTAAAAGGAAAGAGGAAAGAGATAATTGAGGGAAAAACAGTTAAGCAAAAAGGAGTCAGGACTTGATGAAATTCTCAGATTGGCAAAAATGATAAAATTTGGAAATTTGCTGTCAGAAAAGAAATGCTCTGGAAAAGAATTCAAGGTTATGGCTGGACAACCTTTTGCTAAGGTTGACTAGAAAAACCAAAAGATCAGTGTATTCATTCATACAGCGGGCTCTTTGAAGAGATAAGGCTGTGACTTATGGATTCCCTCAACCATATTAGCAGAATCTAGGAATAGAGATGTGATTATCCCAGGAAAGATCTTGGAGAGGACCCTCTTGTCTAATGGCATGAACCCCCATGACATATATATAATACCCACAAAGTTTTTGAGAATGTTATATATGCAGAAACACTGACAAACTGTACTGAAAGGGACAGAAAGGGGACAAGATTAAAGAAGGATATTGGACTCTCAAAATTGTATAGCCAGGAAGCAGGCTGATAAAGCTACTAAGCTATAAACAAGTGCTACTCTTCAAGAAAAAGGAAGAACGACTTCAAGGGAGGTGCCTTGGGCCCAGACGGCAGAGCCTCAAACCACAGAGAATTACTACTATGCCTTGAAACCTAATTGAGTAATCCCAGTTGGATTTTAAAACTGTCTGGGGCTGCTGACTCCTTCCTTCCATTTTCTCCCTTTTGGAATGAGAATGTCTATAATTTATATTCTATGCCTGTATTTTTAGAGAACATAACTTGTTTTCTAGTTTCAAAGGTCCACAGATGGAGAGGAATTTTGTCTCATACCCATATCCTCACCCATACTTGATTTAGCTGATGAGATTTGGGGCTTTATAAATAATGATATTCAGAAGAGATTTTGGACTTCAGTTGATGCTGTAATGTATTGAGAGTTTGCGAAATGTTGGGATGAGGTGAATGCACTTTGTAAGTGGGAGGCATGTGAATCTCTAGGGGCCATAGGAGGGACTGTGGAAGGATGAAAAATGCTCCCCAAAGGTATCCAGGGTCTAATCCCTGGAACCTATGAATGTTACCATATAGCAAAAAGGGAATTTACAGGTGATTAAATTAAAGAGATTGAGATGGGAGGGTTAGTCCAGATTATCCAGGTGGACCCTAAATGTAATCAGAAGTGCCCTATTTATAAGAGGGAGCCAAAGGGAGATCTGCCTATAGAATTAGGAGATATGAGGTCAGAAGCAAGAGATAGAAGTGATAAAACTACTAGCCTTATCCTCTAGAAATTGGAAGAGGCAAGGAACAGATTCTCTCCTGGGGCCTCCAGAAGGAACCAGCCCTGCTGACATTTTGATTTTTTTTTTACCTTTTAATACCCATAAAAGATATTAAAGTATTTTGGACCTCTGATGACTTTCAGAGCTATAAGAGTTTAAATGTGTGCTATTTTAAGCCACTGAGTTTGTGGTAATTTGTTATAGCACCAGCTAGAAATTAATACAATCTTAAATCAAGCCAGAAAAGGACAAATTTATAGATTATATCCTAGATAATAGATTGTCACTTATAAATCCAAAGCCTACTTTGTGTGTATGTGTATATATGTGTGTATGTGTGTGTACTTTCTTTATATATATGTATGTGTGTATATACTTTTCTTCTTCACCAAGAATGGTCAGTGAGTAATTACAGCCAAGCCAAGTCTTGTCCAGCTCAAAACCAGTCTCCTTTCCTTTTTACTAACACCTATTTTAGATACTCAGCTTCTACAGCAGTTATGTAGGTCTTAATTGAGTTGGAATCAACTAAGGAGGAGATGACCAACAGTCAGAGATGACTTTATCTGTCTCTCCTAAGCACTCATGTTTTATGCCAATAGGGCCTTAACTCCTCGTTAATATTATATCTGACTTTAGGAATACGCAGATTTCCCCCTTCTTCCATCCTAGCTATAATGTACAAAATTCCTTTTCTTTTTAATTCAAGTGCAAAGTTGAAATTTTCTAAAACTTTACCTTAAAAAAATGGGAAACTAAAATATACATACTTAGAAATTAACAAATTAATTGAATATAGATCTCAGACCCTAATTTCTGAAATCTAGCCACAGCTTAATTTGACTATTACAAAACACTGAACCCCTAGTTCCCTTCCCTTACTCAACTCTATCCAAGATAAATTCCAAGACCCTGAAACTTCTGAGATTAATTTGGGTTGATTCTTTACAAAGTGGAATGGGTATCTTAGTCCTTCCCAGACTTTGCTTCCTGTTTTTTATTTTCTTGGCCATTCCCACTAGCCTCAGACTATAATGTGCTCCTACTTTCCAAATACCAGTCCACTAAATCTGTTGACATAAGGAAGATATTTCTCTATCTAGTCCAAATCTTATTCCAGGAACAGTATAGTTGACCTTCTTTGCCCCTCTTAGAAGTCTTTATGGTTTGGAGTTCATGCAAGTGCTATTGGTGCCTTTGACCTGATTCTCTTTGATTCTCACTCAGAAGATGATAAGTTTATTTTACCCTTTGCTTTTTCACACTTATTATTCTAAATTTAGTGTAATCTTACTAGGATATAGGTAGCTTCCAAGCTCTGGGCCGTCATTCTTGGAATCTACCTGCATCATATCACATCTTTCCAACAAATTGAAGCAAACACCTTACTGGTCACTTTTTCAAAGTGTGCACTTTGAGGCACTGAGAAGTTATTATTTCCCAGTCAAAGGAAATGAAGACAGATGGTCTTGAATTTAATGAGTAATTAACCATTACAGGGACTCCAGTAACAACCTGCCTTTACTTTCCAAATATGTTCCTTCATTTGCTTCATTCATTTATTCTTTCATAAGAATCTGTTGCTCACTTATTATGCATCAGGCACTGGGCTAGATTCTGTGGGTGACATAGACATGTAACCAGCTAATTATAATACAATCTTATAAATGCTATAGTAATGGTGTTATATACAAAGCACAGGAGAAAGAAGATAGATTTGTCTGGAAGTCACAAAAGGAATGATTTGATAACTTATCAAATGAGTAAATCTTCAAAATATTATCATAGCAACAATTTCACAATTACAAAATTGCTTTAAGCATACATCAAGTGAAAACTGTAATACCACCAAAAAAAGAAAAGGGAGAGAGAGAGAGATTTCTTCACCAGGCATGTTCATGTATATATGTTAACTAAATGGGAATGTCTGCCTCGCCTCAAATATTTCAGTTCCATATCTTTATTAAATTTTTTTAAAGGATGAGATTGATTGGGGCATGTAGGTGGCTCAGTCAGTTAAGTGTCCAGCTCTTGTTTCAACTCAGGTCATAATCTCATGGTTGTGGGATGGAGCCCCATCAGGCTATGTGGTCACTGGGGAATCAGCTTCTCTCCATCTCCCTCTCTCTTTGCTCCTCCCCCCTGTTCACCCATGCTCACTCACTCCCTCTCTCAAATAAATAAATAAATAAATAAATAAATAAATAAATAAATCTATCCTTTTTTTTAAGTATGAGATTAATCAACTTTAGGAACATAACTTCACAAATATTCAACTTAAATCTATATAATTCTAATTTTTCTAATGTTACTGCATTTAGATACATTTATAGTTACAGTGTGTGCATATTGTGTTTTTTCACTTATTCTTTTTGTGTATTTTTACGTTTTGAAGGACCTATGTATTATTATTCCATCAAATTAAACTAATTGTTCCCTAGTTATTAAATACTTGAATTGTTTCCAAAGCCCTTATCATTCTACGAATGCCTTTGTATAGGCTTTCAAATATATACTCCTGTTTCTTTGGAGTATATTCTCAGAAAAGGGATTCTGGATAAAAGAAGATGGACAGCTTTGTAGTTCTTGTTTTATGTTGCCCTATTATTCTTTAGAAAGACCAACCAATTTTTAGTGACATCAGTAAATATAAAATATACCTTTTTATTTTTACTACTTTACCAACATTGAATTTTTATCACTTGTTTTTGTTAGATTAATAGTTTTGCTACACATGCTATTTTAATTGCCTTTCTTTAATTCTTGGTGAAGGTATACATTTCTTCATATCTGCTTTATTTTTTTGAAATTGTGTTTCCTATGGCTTGCATATCTGGCAGGATCTGCACATTTCCATATATATTTATCAATCCTTTAAGTATACCTTATGGTAAGCTTTTATCAATGAAGTTTGTAATGTATATATTTTCTGTTCTGTAACTTTCTTTCAGATAATTATTTTCTTGCCTTTGTGCAAATTTTTGAACATCAAATACATCCACTTTATCATCTATATCTTTCATTTCTTCAGGAATTGTAAATTTGTCTCCTAGTTTCATTTGAATAGATGTGCTATGCTCATTCTCCTCAGTTTTCATAAATAGTAAGTTATGGTTACAAATTGATATATATATGTCAAATGCAGGGACCTGGAAAGTAGAGAAAAGTCACCTACAAATATAACATTCATGGGAAACCACTGTTTTTGTTTTGGAGTGTTTGCTTCCAATCACTTTTTTATTAAATAAATACACAGTTGTTTTTAGAAAAATGGTGTCAGAAAGAACAATCTTTGCTATTTGTACTTTGCAACATAATAATGTATGATGAACCCTATTATATTTTCTTAACCTCTTACAACACTATTTTAATATCTGTTAGCATGATTTCAATATTTTTGATGTATGGATGATAAATTGTTTTTGTAAGTTAAGTAGACTTTTTTCCTATTTATTTTGTAAATTATGTATATTCTTTTACCATTTTTCTACTGGAAAATTGTAAATTTCTTATTGCTTTAGACAAGATTTTTTATATATTAGGGATGCTAACACTTTGTCTTCCACAAGTTATTGCAATACTTTGCTATTTTATTATTTGCCTTTTAATTTTGTATTTTATTTTGATATATAAAGGTTTTACATTTTTACATAGTAAAATTGTCTTCTTTTTGTTTTCTTTGCTGTTATGCTTAGAAAGATAGATTCATCCCTAGGTCAAATATATTTTCACTGTATTTTCTTAGTTTTTTATAGTTACAATTTTACATTTATTTTTTTATTTATTTATTTTATTTTATTTTATTTTATTTTAACAATTTTACATTTAACTCTTAGTCTAGAATTTTAATTTTAGTTTACCTTATGACGTAAGAATCATAACTTGCTTGCAAAATACTTAGCCGGTCTTTCCAGCACTATTGATTGAATACTTCATATAAAAACTGTTGAAATGTCACCTTAATCATTTACTGTACATACATAGACTCACTAACACATGTATGTGTGTGTATGTTACTTTTTGGTGCTGTTGGTCACAGTTCCTCCTTTCTTAGCACTACACTTTTTTAAGTTGTCAAGCTTCAGCCTCTTTAATAATTGGGGAAATGTAAGACAAAACAAACAATGAGATAAAAGTTTTTCCCATTAGTTTTACAAAAGTTAAGATTGATAATATCCAGCGCTGGTGAATATGTGGAGAAATGAACAATCTCAGCACTCCTGGTAGTGTAAATCAGAGGCAATTTGGCATTACCTATAAAAAATTTTAATGCACGTATCTTTGACTAACAACTTTACTTAGGAGAATCTATCCTATATAATACTCATACAAGTGCACAAGGATATATGTACAAAGCTGTTCATTACAACATAATTTGTAATAGCAAAATGAGAGAAGCAAACTAATATGTATGAACAAGAATGGCTGAATTGTGATAGGTTGTCACAGTTAAAAAGAATAAGGTAGACTTTCAGCTTCTAGCTGTGAAATGGTTTGTATCAGATTAATCTTCATACTAAGAACAACTACAATGGCTATATTTTAAAAATAAAGGTAAATGAGAGCATTAGAAAATAATTAAGACAGCCAGACTTGAGAAACCAAAATCCTGAAGAAAAGAGAACCTCAGAAAAGTAAGCACCATTCTTTATTCTCTGTGCAGTTTCCTTTGAGGCATTTGCTGATTCTTAAGCTGTGCTTGCATGGGATGAGAGGCCAAAAAACCAAGTACAAAATCTCACTGTTAGGAAAACAAAAATTTTATTTCAGAACCTTTCTTTGTGGAAGAAACTATAATAAACACTCCAGGCTTCCAGCAGAGTCCCTGAAGGGTGAGCTACATGCTAAAAGTAAAGGCAAGTCACAAATAGACCAGTTTCTCTGAAACACAAAGCCTAAAACACAATCTTCTCAATCACTGATATGACTAAGATGATCTGCTGTGTATCTGCCTGCTAAAATAAACTAAATCACCTTTGGAAGAAAATAATATCATCCAGAGCCCCTCCAATGCTTTGTGCAATGTGTTCAACATTGAAAACATATAATAAGATATGCTAGGAAACCAAATAAATGAAGGCCAAAAGAAAAAATACAACCAAAACAGATATACAGACTTCTAATTAACATAGTATTGGAAGTTCTAGCCAGAACAAGTAGGCAAGAAAAAGAAATAAAAGGCATCCAAGTCAGAAAGGAATAAGTAAAAAATGTTTGCAAATTACATGGTCTTACATGGGCTTACGTAAAGAAAACCCTAAAGATTCTACTAAAAAAAGTTAGAACATATTCAGCAAAATTGCAGGATACAAAAGCAACACGCAAAAATCAATTGCATTTTTATACATTAACAATAAACAGTCCAAAAGGAAAATTAAAAGAACAATTTCATTTACAATTATCAGAAAGAATAAAACAGTTTGGAATAAATGTAACCAAGGAAGTGAAAGATTTGTACACTGAAAAGGATAAAATGTTTATGAAAGAAATTAAAGAAGACAGAAATAAATGGAAAGGCAGCCATGCTCACGGATTAGAAGATGTCAGTACTATCCAAAATGATTGATGGACTCAATGCAATCCCTATCTAAAACCCACTGATATTTTTAGCAAAAATAAAAAATTTCATTCATATGGAATCTCAAGGGACCCCAAAACAATCTTGAAAGAAAAACAAAGATTGAAAACATATATTTACTGATTTTATAACTTACTACAAAGTGACAGTAATCAAGAGTGTACTACTGGCATAAAGACAGATCCATAGGAAAAAAATTAAATGGAATAGAAATCCCAGAAATAAATCCTTACAGATATAGTCAAATGATTTTTGACAGAGGTACCAAATCTATTCAGTGGTGAAAGGTCAGTGCTCAAGATACTGTGTTAGGAAAACTGAATATCCATGTGCAAAAGAATGAAGTTGAACCCTAACTTTATACCATATACAAAGATTAATTCAAAATGGAGCAAAGAAAACATGAAAGGGTCAACCAGGAAATAAAAGATGAAAGGGTCAACCAGGAAGTTAAGGAAGTATTAAAAAGATTCATGGAAACTAATGAGAATGAAGATACAACCGTTCAAAATCTTTGGGATGCAGCAAAAGCAGTCCTAAGGGGGAAATACATCGCAATACAAGCATCCATTCAAAAACTGGAAAGAACTCAAATACAAAAGCTAACCTTACACATAAAGGAGCTAGAGAAAAAACAGCAGATGGACTCTACGCCCAGCAGAAGAAGAGAGTTAAGAAAGATTCGAGCAGAACTCAACGAAATCGAGAGCAGAAGAACTGTGGAACAGATCAACAGAACCAGGAGTTGGTTCTTTGAAAGAATTAATAAGGTAGATAAACCATTAGCCAACCTTATTAAAAAGAAGGGAGAAAAGACTCAATAAAATCATGAATGAGAAAGGAGAGATCACTACCAACACAAAGGAAATACAAATGATTTTAAAAACATATTCTGAACAGCTATACGCCAATAAATTAGGCAATCTAGAAGAAATGGACGCATTTCTGGAAAGCCACAAACTACCAAAACTGGAACAGGAAGAAATAGAAAACCTGAACAGGCCAATAACCAGGGAGGAAATGGAAGCAGTCATCAAAAACCTCCCAAGACACAAGAGTCCAGGGCCAGATGGCTTCCCAGGGGAATTCTATCAAACGTTTAAAGAAGAAACCATACCTATTCTACTAAAGCTGTTTGGAAAGATAGAAAGAGATGGAGTACTTCCAAATTCATTCTATGAGGCCAGCATCACCTTAATTCCAAAACCAGATAAAGACCCCACCAAGAGGAGAATTATAGACCAATATCCCTGATGAACATGGATGCAAAAATTGTCAACAAGATACTAGCCAATAGAATCCAATAGTACATTTAAAAATTATTCACCACGACCAAGTAGGATTTATCCCCGGGACACAGGCTGGTTCAACATTCGTAAAACAATCAATGTGATTCATCATATCAGCAAGAGAAAAACCAAGAACCATATGATCCTCTCATTAGATGCAGAGAAAGCATTTGACAAAATACAGCATCCATTCCTGATCAAAACTCTTCAGAGTGTAGGGATAGAGGGAACTTTCCTCGACATCTTAAAAGCCATCTACGAAAAGCCCACAGCAAATATCATTCTCAATGGGGAAGCACTGGGAGCCTTTCCCCTAAGATCAGGAACAAGACAGGGATGTGCACTCTCACCACTGCTATTCAACATAGTATTGGAAGTCCTAGCCTCAGCAATCAGACAACAAAAAGACATTAAAGGCATTCAAATTGGCAAAGAAGAAGTCAAACTCTCCCTCTTCATCGATGACATGATACTCTACATAGAAAACCCAAAAGCCTCCACCCTAAGATTGCTAGAACTCATACAGCAATTTGGTAGCGTGGCAGGATACAAAATCAATGCCCAGAAATCAATGGCATTCCTATACACTAACAATGACACTGAAGAAAGAGAAATTAAGGAGTCAATCCCATTGACAATTGCACCCAAAAGCATAAGATACCTAGGAATAAACCTAACCAAAGAGGTAAAGGATCTATACCCTAAAAACTACAGAACACTTCAGAAAGAAATTAAGGAAGACACAAAGAGATGGAAAAATATTCCATGCTCATGGATTGGAAGAATTAATATTGTGAAAATGTCAATGTTACCCAGGGCAATTTACATGTTTAATGCAATCCGTATCAAAATACCATGGACTTTCTTCAGAGAGTTAGAACAAATTATTTTAAGATTTGTGTGGAATCAGAAAAGACCCCGAATAGCCAGGGGAATTTTAAAAAAGAAAACCATATCTGGGGGCATCACAATGCCAGATTTCAGGTTGTACTACAAAGCTGTGGTCATCAAGACAGTGTGGTACTGGCACAAAAACAGACACATAGATCAATGGAACAGAATAGAGAACTCAGAAGTGGACCCTCAACTGTAAGGTCAACTAATATTCGACAAAGGAGGAAAGACTATCCACTGGAAAAAAGACAGTCTCTTCAATAAATGGTGCTGGGAAAATTGGACATCCACATGCAGAAGAATAAAACTAGATCACTCTCTTGCACCATACACAAAGATAAACTCAAAATGGATGAAAGATCTAAATGTGAGACAAGATTCCATCAAAATCCTAGAGGAGAACACAGGCAACACCCTTTTTGAACTCAGCCACAGTAACTTCTTGCAAGATACATCCACGAAGGCAAAAGAAACAAAAGCAAAAATGAACTATTGGGACTTCATCAAGATAAGAAGCTTTTGCACAGCAAAGGATACAGGCAACAAAACTCAAAGACAACCTACAGAATGGGAGAAGATATTTGCAAATGACGTATCAGATAAAGGGCTAGTTTCCAAGATCTATAAAGAACTTCTTAAACTCAACACCAAAGAAACAAACAATCCAATCATGAAATGGGCAAAAGACATGAACAGAAATCTCACAGAGGAAGACATAGACATGGCCAACATGCACATGAGAAAATGCTCTGCATCACTTGCCATCAGAGAAATACAAATCAAAACCACAATGAGATACCACCTCACACCAGTGAGAATGGGGAAAATTAACAAGGCAGGAAACCACAAATGTTGGAGAGGATGCAGAGAAAAGGGAACCCTCTTGAACTGTTGGTGGGAATGTGAACTGGTGCAGCCACTCTGGAAAACTGTGTGGAGGTTCCTCAAAGAGTTAAAAATAGACCTACCCTACAACTCAGCAATTGCACTGTTGGGGATTTACCCCAAAGATTCAGATGCAATGAAACACCGGGACACCTGCACCCCGATGTTTATAGCAGCAATGTCCACAATAGCCAAACTGTGGAAGGAGCCTCGGTGTCCATCGAAAGATGAATGGATAGAGAAGATGTGGTTTATGTATACAATGGAATATTACTCAGCCATTAGAAATGACAAATACCCACCATTTGCTTCAACGTGGATGGAACTGGAGGGTATTATGCTGAGTGAAATAAGTCAATCGGAGAAGGACAAACAGTGTATGTTCTCATTCATTTGGGGAATATAAATGATAGTGAAAGGGAATATAAGGGAAGGAAGAAGAAATGTGTGGGAAATATCAGAAAGGGAGACAGAACATAAAGACTCCTAACTCTGGGAAATGAACTAGGGGTGGTGGAAGGGGAGGAGGGTGGGGAGTGGGGGTGAGTGGGTGACGTGCACTGAGGGGGACACTTGACGGGATGAGCACTGGGTGTTATTCTGTATGTTGGTAAATTGAACACCAATAAAAAATTATTTTATTAAAAAAAAAGGAGCAAAGACCAAAACCTAAAATTATACAACTCTTAGAAGAGAATACAAGGAGGAGAGCCTCATAACATTGGATTTTGCAATTATTTCTTGGATATAACACCAAAAGCACAGACAGCAAACAAAAGTTAGATAAATTGGACTTCATTAAATGTAAAAAATTTATTTGCATCAGAGTACACCATGAAGAGAGTGAAAAGGCAACATACAGATTGACAGAAAACATCTGCAAATCTTATATCTGATAAGGAAATATCCAGACTATACTGAGAACTCCTACAATTCAGTAACAACCAAAAAACCATCACAAAACCATGTATAGATTCAATGCAATCCCAACAAAATTTCAAGTGTTTTTCACAGAAATAGAAAATACAATCCTAAAATTCATATGGAACCATGAAAAACCCTTTATAGGCAAAGCAATCCTGAGAAAGAACAAAGCTGGAGGCATCACACTTCCTGATTTTAAACTATATTACAATGCTGTAGTAATCTAATCTAATTCATGGTATTGCATAAAAATAAACACATACACAAATGGAACAGAATCAAAACCCAGGAATAAACCCATGCATATATGGTCAACTAATATGTGACAGTAGAGCCAAGAATACTCAATGAGGAAAGGATAGTCTCTGAAAAATGGCACTGGTAAAATTAGATGTGGTTACATGAAAAATATTGAAATTGGGCCACCATCTTACACCCTGACAAAAATGAACTCACAATGGGTTAAGGGCTTAAATGTTAGACCTGAATCTGAACAACTCCTAGAAGAGAACATAAAGAACATAAAAACATCTCAACATCAGTGTTGGCAAGGATTTCTTGGATATGATACCAAAAGCACAAGTTAAAAAATCAACAAGAGGGACTACATCAACTAAAAAGCTTCTGCATAGAAAAATAAATAATCAAAACATGAAAAGGCAGCCTATGGAATGGGAGAAAATAGTTCCAAACCATATATCTGATAAGGGGTTAATATCCAAAATATATAAGGGAAAAAATCCCAAAATACGTAAGGAACTCATACAACTCAGTAGCAAAAAAGCAAACAATCCAATTTAATAATGGACAGAGGACTTGAATAGACATTTTTCCAAAGACATCCAAATGGCCAACAGGTAAATGAAAAGAAAAAGGTACATCATTATTATCAGTATTTAACAGTGAAATACAAATCAAAACTACAATGAGATATTACCCCACACCCATTAGAATGGCTGTTATCAAAAAGGAGAGAAATAGAGATAACAAATTCTGTCAAGGATGTGGAGAAAAGGGAACCCTTGCACACAATTGGTGGGAATGTAAATTGATATAGCCATTATGGAAAACTGTAGGAAGTTCCTCAAAAAAAATTTTTTTCCTCAAAAAATCAATAATAGAATTACCGTATGATTCAAAAACCCCACATCTAGGTATATATCCAAAGGAAATGAAACCATTATCTGAAAGAGATATCTGCACTCCCATGTTGCTTGTAGCATTCATTAGTCACAATAGCCAAGACATGGCAGCAATCTAAATGTCCATCGATAGATAAATGGGTAAATAAACTCCTAACAAAGGAGAAACAAACTCCTAGAAACAGAATAGAATGGTGAGTACCGGGGGCTGAAGAGTGGAGGAAATCAGGAAATGTTGCTCAAAAAGTACTAACTTTCAATTATAAGATAAATAAGTTTGGACAACTAATGTACATTATGGTGACTATAGTTAACAATACCATATTGCATACTTGAAAGTTACTATGAGAGTAAGCTTAAGGTTCTCACCAAAACAATAACAAAATGGCAATTATGTGAAGTGAAGGATATGTTAACTAACCTTATTTGGTAAACATTTCACAATATATAAATGTATCAGAACATTACACTGCACATCTTAAACATACACAATGTTATATGCCAGTTATATCTCAATAATGCTGAGGAAAATTTATTTTTTAATTTTGTTAAGATTTTATTTATTCATCCATGGGAGACACAGAGAGGGGGGGCAGAGACAGGCAGAGGGAGAAGCAGGCTCTCTGCAGGGAGCCCGATGCAGAACCAATCTCAGGGCCCCAGGATCACGACCCCAACGGAAGGCAAACGCTCAACCACTGAGCCACCCAGGCGTCCCTGGGGGAAATTTTTTTAAATTAAAAAGCCCAAACCCAATTAAAAAGGGAAAAAGACTTGAATAGACACTGCCCCAAAGAAGACATACAAATTGTCAATCAGCATATGAAAACAAGTTCAACAACACTAATCATTAGGAAAATGTAAATCAAAACCACAATGATGTATCACTTCACACCCATTAGTATGGCTATTGTAAAATGAATGAATGAATGAATCCATCCATCCATCCATCCATCCATCCATCCAGAAAATAACAATGTTGGTGAAGATGTGGAGAAATTTCAATCATTATGCTCTGTTGGTGGAAATACAAAATGGTGCAGCTATTATGGAAAACAGTATGGCAGTTCCTTATAAAATTAACAATAGAATTGATCCAGCAATTCCACTTCTGCATATATACCCAAAGGAAGAGAAAACAGGAAATGAAACATAGGTTTGTTCACCAGTATTCAAAGTAACATTAGTCACAGTATACAAGAGGTGGATATAACCCAAATGGCCATTGGCTGTTGATTGAATAAACAAAATTATATATATATATAATATATTATTATAATTGTATATATAATATAACATGTTAATTTATAAATGTAATTTATAATGTATGTTTATATAGAGTACTATTCAGCTTTAAAAGGATGGAAATTCTGACACATGCTAAAACAGGGATCAACCTTAAAGACATGCTCAGTGAAAAAATTCAGATACAAAAGGATAAATATTGTATGATTCCACCTATATGAAGTGCTTAGAATATTCAAACTTGACACAGAATATAGAATGGTGGTTGCCATTAAGGGATTAAATGTTGGTTGCCAGAAGGGGAAGGTAACAGGGAGTTATTGTTTAATAGGTATGAAGTTTCTGTTTGGGATAAAGTTCTGGAGATGGGTAATGGTGATGGTTGCAGAACAGTGTGAATAAACCTAATGCCAATGAACTGTGTATCTAAAATAATACGTTTTATGTTGTATATATGTTGGTACAATAAAAATAAATTTAAAAGTTTAAGTTAAAAAGCAGATAATTCACAATTTGGAGTTATAAAACAGTTTCTATAAACTATGTAGTATGTTTAAGAATAGATTTGGAGATGGATTTCACTAGACAAATGAAAAGTATAAAAGAATCAAATAGAATTCCAATACTAAAGATTACAATAACTGAATTGGGAATGCAACAGATGGGATTAATACCACATGAGAAACAGCAGAAGGGAGGATTGGTGAACTGAAAAATAAGTTAGTAGAAAATATTCAGATTAAAGCACAAAAGAAAGAGAAAAGAATGGAAAATTGAAAGAGCATTATAAGACAGATATAGTGGAAGGTCTAGAGTCCAAGAACAAGAGGAAAGAATGGAACAGAAATTGTATTTGAAAAAATAATGACTAAAAGTTTTTCAAAACTGACCAAAGATATTAATTCATACATTCAAAAAGGCTAAAAAAATCTGTCAGCAAGATAAATAAAAAGGAAAACAGCCTAAGCATCTAATAATGAAACTTCTGGAAACCAAGACAAAGAGAAAAATCTTTAAAATAATCAGAGTTAAGAAAAGAAACCTTGCTTTCAAAGGAAGAATGTTCAAACTTATAGCATACTTTTCAATAAACCAATGAACTCCACAGGACAATGAATGATAAATTACTGGGAGAAAATAACTGCCAGGCCAGAATTTTATATCTGGGAAAACATCCATCAGAAATAAAAATGATGTGGGACATCTGGGTGGCTCAGTCAGTTAAGTGGCTTCCCTTGGCTCAGGTCATCATCTCAGGGTCCTGGGATCAAGCCCCTTGTCCTTTTTCAGCTCCCTGTGCAGCAGGGAGTCTCCTTCTCCCTCTGCTCCTCCTCCCTGCTCACCTCTCTCTCTCTCTCTCTCTCTAATAAATAAAAAGTCTTTTTAAAAAGAAAAACTATATAAAGTCATGTTCAGATAAGTAACAATTGAGAATGTATCACTAGCAGACTCATAGTAAAAGAAATACTAAAGTGAGTTCCTTAGACAGAAAAAAAAAATGATCCCAGACAGAAGCATAGGAAATGCAGGAGGGAATAAAGAGAAAAAGAAAGTGTAAATATAAAATACTATTGACTGTTTAAAGCAACACTAATAACAATGCTTTGTGGACAAAATAAAAGTAGAAGTGAAATACATGACCAAAGTGGCAAAAAAAGGGGGGGGGGGCAGGCAGAATGTGAATGGAGTTAGTGTTATAAGTTTCTTGCATTATTCAGGGAGTAGTAAAAGTACAGATTTAAGATACACTCTAATCAGTCAAGGATGTATGTTTTAATCTCTGGGGCAACTTTTCTCAAGCAGAGTTCCATGACAAAATTAGACTTTAGGTTTTTTCAGTTCCCCCAAGGGTTGCACATATTAGTTCCATTTTAAATACAAAGAAAGCAAGTTAATTTCTACAATCAATGTCTAAAAAATTAGAACATAGTACACTGGTGGAGTCTAGTTGAGAATAGCTGTTCTGGAGTAACCATCAAAGGAATAATGAAAGAATGTTTAAAAAGCTGATGGAGATGAAATGATGTAATAAAATTTGTGACTAATCCAAAAGAAAGTGAGGAGCAGAAAGGAATAAATAGAACAGGTGAAAATCCTGTAGCAATTTGTTAGATTTAGGTTGGCTCAGAAGATGATGGAGTAGGAGAACCCTAAGCTCACCTCGTGCATGGATGCCACTAGATAACACTCAGAGCAGCATAAATAACCCAGAAAATGACTAAAGGTAGGGAAGAGGCCACATCACAGAAGTATGAAAGGTGAAGATATGGTTTAGGTGAAGACAGGCCATGACCACCTCTGGTGAGCAAAGAGCCAATGGTGTAGAAAAGGGCAAGAAACAGATTTTCACAATAGGGAGCACACAAACAGGGAAGACGAATCCTCATAACATTTACGTGTGAAAGTGAGGGGGGTTGAATTTCCTGAGTTCCTAAAACCAGTGGAACTTAAAGCCTAGAATTTTAAAAATTAACAGGGTTGTCTCTGGAAAAGCCCCAAAAGCATTAGGAAGCTGAGTCCCCGCCCTTAAAGAGAGAGCACTACAGCCTGTGCTGATACAGCATAGAACCAACAGTTTGAAAAACACCAGGGGCAGATGGAATGGAGAGTGATTTTCTTATCTCAGAGTGTAGCCTGGAGATACAAGGACCATGGGGAGATTCCTCCAGCAACACAGAAGCTGGCAGGTGCCATTTCACTGCCCCAACCCTGAATAAACAATGGCTACCTGTGGAAACCAGCACAGCCCTGACACTTGTTACCTAACTTGCTTGCATCAGACCCCCTCCCCAGTGTGTCAGTGAATCCACCCTTCCCAGTCATGCTGGCCTTGGTCCCCACTCTGTGGACTCCTTCACCCAGAAGACCAGCACAAACCCTGCCAATGCCACATCTTTTGACTCACACATTTTGTGGGTCCTCAGTTAAAGCGTCAGGCATGGCAAGTCTCATTACACAAGCAGACCACCATACACCTTGTTAAAACACACCTCATCCCTAGTGGGAACAAAACACTGCCTGCCCAAAATAGGCAAACAAAGCCTCTTGAGAAAACCAGACTGAAGGAAAAAGAGGCCAAGTTTCAAGAGCAGAGCCCTAGCAACACACATAGGAGACACTCAAGAAGCGCCAGGCCCTGGGAACAAAAGACACTGCACTGCAGGACACTACAGGACCTTTTCTTCAAGGTTATTACCATTAAGAGCAACAGAGATAGCTGACTTTCCTAACACAGAGAAACAGACACAGAGTTAGACAAAATGAGGAGACAGAGAAATATGTCCCAAATGAAAGAATAGGAGAAACCTAAGTGAAAGCCTAAGTGAAACCTAAGTGAAAACCACAGCAAGAAACCTAAGTGAAATGAATATAAGTAATATGACAGAGAGAATTTAAATTAATAATCATAAAGACACTCACTGGACTTGAGAAGAGTGGAGGATATCAGTGACACCTTTAACACAGAGATAAAAAAAAAACAGAGATCAAGAACACAATAAAAACAATAAGAAATATACTTGATGGAATAAATAGCAGGCTAGAGGAAGTAGAGGAAGGAATTAACCTAGAAGATAGATAGAGATTAACCTGAAGATAGGTTATATATAACCTAGAAGATTAACCTAGAAGATACATGTAAAGTAACCAAGCTGAGCAAAGGAGAGGAAAGAAATTTATACAAACTGAGAATACCCCAGGAAGTCAGTGATGGCTACCAAGCATAATAACATTCAAATTATAGGGATTCCAGAAGAAGAGATAGAAAAGGAAGTAGAAATTTTATTTAAAGAAATAATAGCTGAAAACTTGCCTAATCTGGAGAAGGAAACATCCACATCCAGGAGGCACAGAGCTCCCCACAAAAAAAAAAAAAAAAAAAAAAAAAAAAAAAAAAAAAAAAAAAAAAAAACCCTAGGAGGTCCACACCAAGACACATAAATTAAAATGGCACCCAGTGCTCATCACATCACAGTGTTATTTGCAAATGATAAATTATTGAACACTATATCTGAAATTAATGATGTACTATATGTTGGCTAGTTGAATTTAAATTTTTTTTAAGATTTTATTCATTCATGAGAGACATATAGAGAGAGGCAGAGACATAGGCAGAGGGAGCAGCAGGCATCCCTAATTGAATTTAAATTTAAAAAATGAAAAAGGCCAAAAAGTAGTGATAAAGAAAGAATTTTAAAAGCAGCAAGATAGAATAAGACAATTACATACAAGGGAAGCCCTATAAGGCTATCAGCAGATTTTTCATCAGAAACTTTGCAGGCCAGGGGCACCTGGTTGGCTTAGTCTATTAAGCTTCTGCCTTTGGCTCAGGTCATGATCCTGGAGTCCCAGGATCAATCCCTGTGTTGGGGTCCTGGCTCAGTGGGGAATCTGCTTTCTCCCTCTGCTCATTCTGCTCATGTTTCTCTCTCTCTCTCTCTCTCTCTCTCTCTCTCTCTCTCTCTCTCTCTTTCTCTCTCTCAAATAAATAGATCTTTAAAAAAAAAAAAGAGGGATCCCTGGGTGGCGCAGCGGTTTGGCGCCTGCCTTTGGCCCAGGGCGCGATCCTGGAGACCCGGGATCGAATCCCACGTCGGGCTCCCGGTGCATGGAGCCTGCTTCTCCCTCTGCCTGTGTCTCTGCCTCTCTCTCTCTCTCTCTGTGACTATCATAAATAAATAAAAATTAAAAAAAATTAAAAAAAAAAAGAAATGTTGCAGGCCAGAAGAGAATGACATGATATATTCAAAATGCTGAAAGGGAAAAATGATTTTATAGCAAAGCTATCATTCAGAATAGAAGGACAGATAAAGATTTCCTATACAACAAAAACTAAAGGAATTCATAACCACTAAACCAGCCCTACAAGAAATCTTAAATGGAACTCTTTGAGCGGAGAGGAAAGACCATAAGTGAGAAAACTAATAAGCACAAAAGCAGTAAAAATAAATGTTTCTGTAAAAATCAGTCAAGGATTAATAAAGTAAAAAGATGTAAAATAAAACACCAGGTGGTATATCTAAAACGTGGGGGGTGGGGAGGAATAAAGAATGAGTTCAAACTTAATGACCAACTTAATATAAACTGCTCTATGCAGATGCTATATGCAAATTTAACAGTAACCACAAATCCAAAACCAGTAATAGATTATCAAAGAATAAAGAGAAAGGAATCCAAGTATATTACTAAAGAAGGGCAACAACCATGAAAGAGAGCAGAAGAAAGGATCAGAGAAAAACTACAAAACAACCACCAAACAAGTAACAAAATGGCAATAAATACATATCTAAGAATAATTACTATGAATGTAAATGGGTTAAATGCTCCACTCAGAAGACATGGGGTAACACAGGGAATAAAACAAACAAACAAACACATCTATATCTTGCCTACAAGAGATTCCTTTCAGACCTAAGACACCTGCAGACTGAATGTGAGAGGATAGAGAAACATTTTCGTGCAAAAGGATGTCAAAGAAAGCCGGTAGCAATACTTAAACAAAATAGAATATAAAACAAAGACTGTGGGATGCCTGGGTGGCTCAGTGGTTAAGCATCTGCCTTTGGCTCAGGTCATCATCCTGAGGTCCTGGGATCAAGTCCCACATCAGGCTCCCCACAGGGAGACTACTTCCCCCTCTGCCTCTCTCTGTGTGTCTCTCATTAATAAATACATAAAATCTTTAAAAAAAAACAGACTATAGCAAGAGACAAAGAAGGACACATATATTAATAAAGAAGACAATCCGATAGGAGTATATAACAGTTGTAAATATTTATGCACTGAACATGGGAGCACCCAAATACATAAAACTGTTAATAACAAATATAAAGGAAATAATCAGTAATAATACAGTAATAGTAGCAGACTTTGCCACTCCACTTACATTGATGCGCAGATCATCCATACAGAAAAGAAACAAGGAAATAGTGGCTTTGAATGACACACTGGACCATATGGATTTAACAGATATTTTTAGAACATTTCATTCTAAAGTAGCAGAATACACATTCTTTTCAAGTGCACATGAAACACTCCCCATAATAAATCACATATTAGGCTACAAAACAAGTCTCAACAAATTCAAAAAGATTGAAATCATACCATGCAACTTTTCTGAACACAATGCTATGAAACTAGAAGTCACAAGAAAAAATCAGGAAAGACTACAAATACGTGGATTTTTTTAAAGAAAACTACTAAACAATGAATGAATCAACTAAGAAATAAAAGAAGAAATTTTAAAAGTACATAGAAACAAATGAAAATGAAAACACAATGGTCCAAAATATTTGAGATGCAGCAAAAGTGGTTCCAAGAGGAAAGTTTATAGCAATATAAGCCCACCTCAAGAAGAAAAAAAAATTCAAATAAACAATCTTTACATTTAATTTTTTTTATTTATTTATCTATTTATGATAGTCACACAGAGAGAGAGAGAGAGTCAGAGACACAGGCAGAGGGAGAAGCAGGCTCCATGCACCGGAAGCCCAACGTGGGATTCAATCCCGGGTCTCCAGGATCGCGCCCTGGGCCAAAGGCAGGCGCTTAACCGCTGCGCCACCCAGGGATCCCACTATCTTTACATTTAAAGGATTAGAAAAGAAAGAATAAACAAAATACAGACCCAGCAAAAGGAAGGAAATAATAAAGATGAGAGCAGAAATAAATGATATAGAAACTAAAAAAAAAAAAAAAAAAAGACCAACAATTGCACAGATCAATGAAACCAGGAGCTGGTTCTTTGGAAAGATTAACAAAATTAATAAACTTCTAGCCAGATTCATCAAAAAAAAGGGATAGGACCCAAATGAACAAAATCAGAAACAAAACAGGAAAAATAACAACTGACATCACCGAAATGCAAAGGAGTATAAGAGAATATTATGAAAAACTATATGCCAACAAATTGGACAACTTAAAAGAAATGGATAAATTCATAGAAGCACATAACCTACCAAAACTGAAGCATGAATAGAAACTTTGAACAGACCAACAGCCAAGAATAAAATTGAATCAGTAGTCACAAAAAACTCCCAAAAAACTAAAGTCCAGGACCAGGGGGCTTCACAAGCAAATTCTACCAAACATTTGAAGAGTTAGTACATGTTCACCTCAAACTATTCCAAAAAAAAATAGAAGAGGAAGGAAAACTTCCAAATTCATTCTGTGAGGTTAGTATCACCTTGAAACCAAAATCAGGTGAAGACACCACAAAAAAGAGAAATAAGCCAATAACTCTCATAAATATACATGCAAAAAATCCTCAACAAAATATTAGTAAACCAAACCCAACAAAACATTAAAAATCTTAGAGAATGATCAAGTGGGATTTATTCCCAGAATGCAAGAGTAGTTTAATAGTCACAAAACAATCACTTGGTACATTACATCAATAAGAGAAAGGATAAAAACCATAAGTTCATTTCAATAGATGCAGAAAATGCATTTGACAAAGTACAACATCCATTTATGATTTTAAAAAACTCTCTTTAACATAGGTTTAGATGAAACATACCTCAAAATAATAAGGGACTTATATGAAAAATTCACAGCCAACATCGTACTCAGTGGGAAAAAAAAAAATGAGAGTTTTTCCTGTAAGGTCAGGAACAGCATCGTACTGTAAGTCCTAGCCACAGCAATCAGACAACAAAAAGAAATAAAAGTCATCCCAATCAGTAAGGAAGAAGTAAAATTCTCACTATTTGCAGATGGCATGATACTATACATAGAAAACCCTAAAGATTCCACCAAAACACTATTAGAACTCATAAATGAATTCAGTCAAGTCACAGGAAACAAAATCAATGTACAGGAATCTGTTCAATCCTATACATTAATAATGAAGCAGCAGAAAGTAAAATGAAGGAAACAATCCCATTTAAAATTGCACCAAAAACAATAAAGTATCTATGACTAAACTTAACCAAAGAAGAGAAAGACCAGTACTCTGAAAACTGTTAAATGATTAAATAAATTCAAGACAACACAAATGGAAGGATACTCCATGTTCATGGATTGTAAGAACAAATGTTTTTAAAATGTTTATACTACCCAAAGCAACAATGGAATATTAGCCATTAGAAATGACAAATACCCACCATTTGCTTCAACGTGGATGGAACTGGAGGGTATTATGCTGAGTGAAGTAAGTCAATCGGAGAAGGACAAACATTATATGTTCTCATTCATTTGGGGAATATAAATAATAGTGAAAGGGAATATAAGGGAAGGAAGAAGAAGTGTGTGGGAAATATCAGAAAGGGAGACAGAACATAAAGACTCCTAACTCTGGGAAACGAACTAGGGGTGGTGGAAGGGGAGGAGGGCGGGGGGTGGGGGTGAATGGGTGACAGGCACTGAGGGGGGCACTTGACGGGATGAGCACTGGGTGTTATTCTGTATGTTGGTAAATTGAACACCAATAAAAAATAAATTTATTATAAAAAAAGTTTATACTACTCAAAGCAATCTGTAGATTAACTGCAATCCTTATCAACATACCAACAGCATTTTGCACAGAACTGGAACAATCCTGAAATTGTATAGAACCACAAATGACCTTGAATACCAAAGCAGTCTTGAAAAAGAAAAACAAAAGTGGAGGTATCACAACTCCAGACTTAGTTATATTACAAAGTTAATATATAATTATAATTATAAAAAATAATTATATAATATACAATTAAAACAGTATAGTACTGGCATAAAAGTGGACTCATGAGCAATGGAATGGAATAGAAAACTCTGAAATAAACCCACAATTAGGGGTCCTTAACTGGCTCAGTTGGTAGAGCATGCGATTCTTGATCTCAGGGTCCTAAGTTCAAGCCCCATGTTGGGTGTAAAGCTTACTTTAAAAAAATAAGAAAAGAAATAAAAAACAAAACTCTGGCAGATGAGTTAAAAATAATAATAAAAAATAAACCCACAATTATATGGTCAATCGTTAACAAAGGAAATGGGAAAAAGTGTTCAACAAAAGGTGTTGGGAAAACTGGACAGCTACATGCAAAAGAATGAAACTGGACCACTTTCTTACACCATACAACAAAACAAACTCAAAGTGGATTAAAGACATAAATGTGAGACTTCAAACCATAAAAATCCTAGAAGAGAGTGAGTACAGGCAGCAATTCCTTTGACATCAGCCATAGCCATATTTTTCTAGATATGTCTCCTGAGGCAAAGGAAATAAAACCAAAAATAAACTATTGGAAGTACATCAAAATAAAAGGTTTTTGCACAGTGAAGGAAACAAAGGTTGTTAAACCTTGTTTAAAACAAACCTTTTAAACAAGGTTTAAAAACCCAGACAACAAATAATTTTTTAAAATGGTCAGAAAATTTGGAAAAATTTTTCCAAACAGGACTTACACAAGGCCAAAAGGCACATGAAAAGATGTTCATCATCACTTCACATTTAAGGAAATGCAAATCAAAATTACAGTGAGCTCTCACCTCATACCTGTCAGAATAGCTAAAATCAACAACAGAAGAAACAAAAGGTGTTGGTGAGGGTATGGAGAAAAAGGAATCCTCATGTTGGTGGGAATGCAAACTAGTGCAACCACCAGTAGAAAGTAGTATGGAGGACCCTCAAAAAGTTAAAAATAAAACTACCCTATGATCCAGTTATCACACTATTGGATATATACTCAAAAAATAGGAAAACACTAATTCAAAGCAATACATGCACCCTTATGTTTATAGCATTATTTACAGTAGCCAAATTATGGAAGCACCCACATGTCCATTGGTAAATGAATAGATAAAGAAGATAGGGGAGACTATAGGTTAGCAAATTGAATTTAAATAAAATGTTTAAAATTTTTTTAACTAGAAAAAGAAGATAGGAGAGACAAAGTTGGCAGCAGAGTAGGAGGACCCTAAGCTTGTCCCACAAATACAACTAGATCACTATCAAATCATCCTAAATACCCTAGAAATCAACCTGAAGATAGACAGAACAAACTCCACAACTAAAAGGAGAGAAGAGGTCACATTGAAGAAGGTAGGAAATGTGGAGTTGTGGTTTAGGGGAAAAACAGATCCTGGCTTCTGCATCAGGAAGGGAGTCTCATCTTGGAGAAGGATGAGAGAGAGGGGAGCACCAAGGGAGTGCACAAGGAGAATAGTCCCCGTATACATTGAATTGGAAAGCTAAAGCACATGAATTTCATTAGTTCTTACAACTAGCAGGGCTTAAAGCCTGGAGTTTTAAGGTCAGCAGGCTAAGCTGGGATAGACCCCTCCAAGAGCACTGTGCTGCTCCTGGAGAGAAGGCAGGCAAACAACCCAGGGTAATACAACATGGAAATAATGATGTGAAGATTGTCTACAGCACAGAGTGGGGACATTATTTGCTTTTCTTATATGTCCCCAAAAGGCAACATTCATGAAGAAATCTCTCCAGGAACAAAGGAGCTGGCTGGCATATTTTCCTTCCTCTGCCCCTCAGCATAAACACAGATCCACTGGTTGGAAGCAGCCATGTGCAAACACTGGATATCTAAGTTTCTTACACTAAGCCCCACCCCCTTGAACTACAGTGGAACTGCCTTTCTCAGCCATGCTTTTCTCTGTCCCAGCACAGCTGGGAAAACCAGCACAATACCCAGCCCACACCACATGTCCCAACCAGAGAGGTTTGCAGGGCCTCAGTTTTCATGAAAGCGGTGTCAGGTCTCATTTCACAAGCAGACCAGAGCACACCTAGTTAAAACTCACCACACTCAATACAGGGAGGAAACAATGTCCACAGAAGGCAAAGAGAGCCTCTGCAGATGACAGGCTGGAAGGATAAAGCAACACACACTGGAGGCACTCCCTGAAGCACCAGAATCTGGGCACTACAAGATCTGAGTGAAACAGATAGAAGTAACATGGCTGTTGAGGAATTTAATACAACAATCATAAGGATATTCACTGGGCTTGAGAAATAAATGGAAGATACCACTGACACCCTTACCACAGGGATAAAAAAAAGTTAAAAAGAATCAGAGATGAAGAATGCAATAAAGGAGATTGGAAAAATGCTTAATGCAATGAACAGCAGGCTGAAAGAAACAGAGGAATAAATTAGTGACATAGAATACAAAATAATAGAAAACAATGAAGCCACACAAAATAGAGAAAGAAGAATTATAGAACACAAGAATAGACTTAGGTTATTCAGTGACTCCATCAAATGTAATAGCATTCATATTTATAGGAGTCCCAGAAGAAGAAAAGAGATAATTGGGGGCAGAAAATTGAGGAAATAATAGCTGAAAACTTCCCTGATTTGGGGGAAGGAAACAGACATCCAGGTCCAGGAGACACAGAGAATATTAAAATCAACAAAAGCAGGCCAACACCAAACCATATTGTAATTAAATCTGCAAAATATAGTAATAAACAAAAACCTTAAAAGCAGCAAGACAAAAGAAGTCCTTAACTTAGAAGAGAAGACCATAACACTAGCTGCAGATTTCTCAGCAGAAATTTGGCAAGCCAGAAGAGAGTGGCATGATGGGAAAAATCTGCAGCCAGGAATCCTCTATCCAGCAAGGCTATCATTCAGAATAGAAGGAAAGAGAGAAAGAGTTTCCCAAACAAACAAAAATTAAAGGGAATTCATGACCACTAAACCAGCCATGTAAGAAATATTAAAAGGGGACTCTTTGAGTGGAAAGGGGAGACTAAAAGTGACAGTATACAAGCAGGAAACAAAAAAGCAGTAGAAATGAATATTTCTGTAAAAAAGTCAGTCAAGGAACTCATTTTAAAAGGGATATAAATGATAACTTAGACTTAAAATGTGGGGAGGAGAGAAGAAAATAATGGGCTCAAACTTAGTTGAACATCAACTTACTATAGAGTGCTATTTGCAGAAAAGTTTGTATACAAACCCAATGATAACCATTTATCAAAGACCACTCATAAATGCAAGAATACAGAGAAATTCAAATATATCACTAAAGAAAATCAACAACACAAGAAAGAAAGGAGGATCAGAAAAAATCTCCAGAAACAACCAAAACAAGAATTAAAATGGCACTAAATACATATCTATCAATAATTACTGTAAATGTAAATGGACTAAATACTCCGATCAAAAGACATAGGGTGTCAGGATGGATTAAAAAACAAAACCTATCTGTAAATGCTGCCTACAAGAGATACATTTTAGACCTACAGACAGCTGCAGAATGAAAGTGAAGGGATAGAGAAATATCATGCAAATGGATATCAAAAGATAGCCAGAGTAGCAATAATTTTAAAAGACAAACTAGACTTTAATAAACACACTGGGGCAGCCCCAGTGGCGCAGCGGTTTGGCGCCGCCTGCAGCCCAGGGCGTGATCCTGGAGACCCGGGATCGAGTCCCACGTCGGGGTCTGCTTCTCCCTCTGCCTGCTTCTGTGTGGTGCCTGCTTCTCCCTCTGCCTGTGTCTCTGCCTGTGTCTCTGCCTCACTCTCTCTCTCTCTCTGTCTCTATGAATAAATAAAATAAAATCTTTAAAAATAATAATAATAAACACACTAAGAAGAGACAAAGAAGGTCACTATAATCGTAAAGAGGCAATCCACTAATAGGACATAAAAATTATAAATATTTATGTACCCAATGTGGGGTCACCAAAATATATAAAATATTTAATAATAAATGTAAAGGAACTCATTGATAATATAATAATAGTAGGAGACTTTTACACTCCACCTATATCGATGAACAAACAGATCATCTAAACAGAAAATCTGCAAGGAAAAATGGCTTTGAATGACACACTGGACCAGATGGACTTAACATCTATTCAGAACATTCCATCCTAGAAAAGGAGAATGAACATTCTTTTCAAGTGCAAATGGAACATTATCCAGAATAGAGCACATATTAGACCACAAAACAGGTCCCAACAAATACAAGATTGAAGTCCTATCTGTACCTTTTGTGACCACAATGCTGTGAAACTAGAAGTCAAATACAGGGGGAAAATCTGGAAAGACCACAAATATAAGGAGATTAAATAACATGCACTAAACAATGAATGGGTCAACCAGGAAATAAAAGAAGGAATTTAATGAAGCAAATGAAGATGAAAACACAATGGTTCAATCCTTTGGGATGCAGCAAAAGCATTCCTAAGAGGGAAGTTTATAGCAACACAGACCCATTTCAAGAAACAAGAAAAATCTCAAATAAACAACCCAACCTTACACCTAAAGGAGCTAGAAGAAGAACAACAAACAGCCTAAAGCCAGAAGAAGGAAGAAATAATGAAGATTAGAGCAGAAATAAATGATACAGAAACTAAAAAAAAAAAAAATAGAACAGATTAACGAAAGCAGAAGGTGGTTATTTGTAAAAATTAATAGAGTTGATAAACCCCTAGCCAGACTTATTAAAAAGAAAAGAGAAAGGACCCAAATAAATAAAATCATAAATGACAGAGGAGATATAACAGAGGATCCCTGGGTGGCTCAGAGGTTTAGCACCTGCCTTCGGCTCAGAGTGTGATCCTGGGGTCCCAAGATCAAGTCCCACATTGGGCTCCCTGTGTGGGACCTGCTTTTCCCTCTGTCTCTGTCTCTGTCTCTCTCTCTCTCTCTCTCTGCCTCTCCCTCTCTCTCTCTCTCTTTCTCTATCATGAATAAATAAATAAAATCTTTAAAAAAATAACAGCCAACACCACAGAAATATAATTATAATATTATGAGAAACTATATGCCAACCAACTGGACAACCTAGAAGAAATGGATAAATACCTAGAAACATACAAACTATGTTTGTAAACTGAAACCATTAGAAATAGAAGAGTTGAACAGACCTAACCAGCAAAGAAATTGAATCAGTAATCAAAAAGCTCCCAACAAACAAAAGTCCGGGACCAGATGGCTTTACAGACAAATTCTACCAAACATTAAAGAAGAATTAATACCTATTCTTCTCAAACTATTCCAAAAAATAAAAGAGGAAGGAAAGCTTCCAAATTCATTCTATGAGACCTGATTAACCTGGTACCATCACTAAATAAAGACACCACCAAAAAAGAGAACTATAGGCCAATATTAGTGATGAACATAGATGCAAAAATCCTCAACAAAATCCTAGCAAACCCAATACAACAATATATTTTTAAAAATCATTCACCACAGTCAATTTGAGTTTATTCCTGGGTTGCAAGGCTGGTTCAATATTTGCAAATAAATCAGTGTGATACATCACTTTGAAATAGAAAGGATAGGGGTGCCTGGGTGGCTCAGTAGGTTAAGTGTCTGACTCTTGATTTCAGCTCAAATCATGATCTCAGGGTTGTGGGGTTGAGCCCTGCATCAGGCTCCATACCGGGCTTGGAGCCTGCTTAAGATTCTTTCTGTCCCTCTCCCTCTGCCCCTCCCTACCCTCTCTTCCTCTCGTAAAAAAAAAGAAAAAGAGAGAAAGAAGAAAGAAAGAAGAAAGAAAGAAAGAAAGAAAGAAAGAAAGAAAGAAAGAAAGAAAGAAAGAAAGAAAGAAAGAAAAAAAGGAAGGAAGGAAGAAAAAGGAAGGAAGGAAGGAAGGAAGGAAGGAAGGAAGGAAGGAAGGAAGGAAGGATAAGAACCACATGGTCATTCCATATATGCAGAAAAAGCATTTGACCAAGTATAACATCCATTCATGATAAAAACCCTCAACAAAGTAGATTTAGATGGAATATACCTCAACATCATAAAAGCCATATATGAAAAATCATTGATGATATCATCCTAAATGGGGAAGCACAAAGCTTTTCCTCTACCATCAGGAAAAAAAACAAGGATGTTCACCTACCCCTTTTCTTCAACATAGTACTGGAAGTCCCAGCCACACCAGTCAGACAACCAGAAGAAATAAAGGCATCCAAATCTGCAAGGAAGAAGTCAAACTGTCACTATTTGCAAATGGCATACTATATATAGAAAATCCAAAAGATTCCACCAAAAATCTGCTACAACTGATAAGTGAATTCAGTCAAGTCACAGGTTACAAAATCAGTGTACAGCAATCTGTTGCATTTGTATATACCAATTATGAAGAAGCAGAAAGAGAAATTAAGGAATCAATGTCATTTACAATTGTACCAAATACAATAAGATACCTAGGAAAACCTAAACAAAGATGTAAAAGACCTGTACTTTTTAAACTATAAAATACTGATGAAAGAAATTGCAGAGGACACAAACAAATGGAAAGACGGTCCATGCTCATGGATTAGAAGAAAAAATATTGTTAAAATGTTTGTATTTCTGAAAGTAATCTACACATTTCATGCAATCCCTATCAAAATATCAACAATATTTTTCAGAGTTAGAATCCTAAAATTTGTATGGAACCAGAAAAGACCCCAAATAGCCAAAACAATCTTGAAAAAGAAAACCATAGTGAGAGACATCACAATTCCGGATTTGAAGTTATATTACACAGGTGTATAATCAAAACATTATAATACTGGCAGGAAAAATAGACACATAGATCAGTAGAGCAGAATAGGAAACCCGGAAATGAACCCACAACTCTACAGTCAATTAATTTTTGACAAAGCAGGAAAGAATATCCAGTGGGAAAGACAATCTCTTCAATAAATGTTGTTGGGAAAATTTAACAGCAACATGCCAAAGAATGAAACTGGACCACTTCCTTACAACAGACACAAAAATAAATTCAAAATGGATTAAAGACCTAAATGTGAGACCTGAAACCATAAAAATCCTAGAACACAGGTAGTAACTTATTTTTTTTTTCACATTTTTAAAGTAGGCTCCATGCCCAATGTGGGGATTGACCTCACTACCCTGAGATCAAAAGTCACATGCTCTACTATCTGAGCCAGCCAGGTGCCCCAAAGTAGCTTTTTTGACATCAGCCTTAGCAACTTCTTTCTAGGTATGCCTGAGGCAAGGGAAACAAAACCAAAAATAAACATCGGAACTACATCAAAATAAAAAGCTTCTTCACAGCAAAGGAAACAATCAATGAAACTAAGAGGCAACCTACAGAATGGGAGAAGATATTTACAAATGACAGATCTGATAAAGAGTTAGAATCCAAAATATATAAAGAATCTTATACAACTCAACACCTAAAGAACAAATAATCCAATTAAAAATGAGCAGAGGGCATAGACATTTCTCCAAACAAGACATCCAGATGGCCAACAGACATGAAAATATGCTCAAATCACTCATCATCAGGGAAATACAGACCAAAACTACAATGGAATACCACCTCACACCAGTCAGAATGGCTAAAATCAACAACATAGGAAACAACAGGTGTTGGCGAGGATGTAGAGAAGAGCAACCATCTTGCACTGTTGGTGGGAATGCAAACTGGCACAGCCACTCTGGAAAACAGTATGGAGTTTTCACAAAATGTTAAACATAGAACTACCCTGCAATCCAGCAATTACACTGTTAGGTATTTGCCCAAAAAATACAAAAATACTAGTTGAAAGGGATACGTGTACCCCAATGTTTATAGCAGCATTATCTACAACTGCCAATTTATGGAAACAGCTGAAGTGTCCATAGACTGATGAATGGATAAAGAGGATGTGGTGTGTGTGTGTGTGTGTGTGTGTGTGTGTGTAATGGAATATTACTCAGTCATAAAAATGTGTGAAATCTTCCCATTTGCAACAACATGGATGGAGCTAGAGTGCTATGTTTCATGCAATAAGTCAGTCAGAGAAAGACAAATACCATATGTTTTCACTCATGTGCAATTTAAGAAACAAAACAAATGAGCAGTGCAAAACAAAGAGAAATAAACAGACTCTTAAGTATAGAGAACAAACTGATGGTTATCAGAGGGGAGGTGGGTGGAGGGATAGGCTAAATAGGTGATGAGAATTAAGGAGTAGACTTGTCAAAATGAGCACACTGGGTTATTTATGGAATTTTGAGTTATTATATTACACACCTGAAACTAATAACTATGTTAGGGAACTGGAATTAAAATACAACTTTTTAAAAATGCAAATAAAGAATGAAAAAATGTAAGATTTAAACCCAAACATTCAGTAATTGTGTTAAATGTAGATGGACTAAATGCTTCAGTTAAAAGATAGAGATTTGTCAGATTAGATTATAAGGTAAAACCCAACTTTATGCTGCATGAGAGTCTCACCTGAAGTATAAGGATGCAGGTTGAAAATAAAAGGATGTAAAACAATATTCCATGCAAATGGTAAACAAATTGAAGCTGATGTAACTATGTTATAATCAAGATATACTAAAGGCAAGAAATATTAGTAGAAACAATGAAAAACATTTTATGGTAATAAAGCAATTCAACAGGCAGCTATCCCAATCTTTAATTTTTATTTCCGTAATAGCATAGATTCAAAATATACATAGCCCCAAAAAAGAGCAAAACTAAAAGAAAAATAGATAAATCTAAATCATAGTGAAAGATTTTAACACATTCCTGTCAGTAACTGATAGAAGTAGACAAAACCATCAATGAAATTAACAAACTTCACCTAATTGGTAAATATCGAATACTATACCAACAACTGCACAATACATATTCAAGAACAAATTGAATATTTATCAGAACAGACCATATGCCATGCCACAATGCAAGTTTCAACAAATTTCAAGGAATTGAAATCAAATAGTGTGATTGAAATCAGTGTGGTCTCTGACCACATTAGAATTAAGCCAGAAATAACTTTTTAAAAGATAGATAGGAAATCCCCAGTGATTTAGAAATTAAGCATTGTACTTATAAATAACCCATGGATTAAAGGAGAAATGAGAAGATGGAGAATTAGAGAATATTTTCAACTAAATTATGCATGAGTGGTTTAACATTTGAAAATCAAACAGTAAGGGATAGATACCTGGGTGGCTCAGCGGTTGAGTGCCTGCCTTTGGCCCAGGGCACGATCCTGGAGTCCTGGGATCAAGTCCCACATTGGGCTCCCTGTGTGGAGCCTACTTCTTTCTCTGCTTCTCTCTCTGCCTACGTCTCTGCCTATCTCTCTCTCTCTCTCTGTCTCTCATGAATAAATAAATAAAATCTTTTTAAAAATCAAACAGTATATTCCAACACAAAGAGAATAATGGAGAAAAAACATGAACATTTCAATAGATGCAAATAATTTGATGGGCACTGAGGAGGGCACTTGACAGGATGAGCACTGGGTGTTGTACTATATGTTGGCAAATCGAACTTCAATTTTAAAAATTTGATACATTTTAATAACCATTCGTATAAAAATATTATAGGAGTCAAAGGAAACTTCCTCAAATGTTATATAATAAAGGATATCTTCTTAAAACCTAACATCAGACTTAGTGGTAAAGTATTAAAAGTTTCCTCACCCTAGTCCCCCTCAGATTAGGAATAAGATGTCTGAGATGCCTGCCAACACCACTTCCTTTTGGCATTGTACCGGTGCTTATAGCCAGTGGAGCAAGGCATGAAAAAGAAATAAAAGTTATTAGGATTGGAAAAGAAGGAAAGCTGTCATTACCTACAGATCACATGATTATGTAAGTAGAAAACCCAAAGTAATATATAGAGAAGCTATTAGAATTTATAAGTGGGGGCACCTGGGTGGCTCAGTCAGTTAAGCATCTGCCTTGGGCTCAGGTCATGTTCCCAAGTTCCTAAGATCAAGCCCCACACTGGGCTCCTTGCTCAGCAGGGAGACTGCTTCTCCCTCTCCCTCTGCCTGTCACTCTCCCTGCTTGTGCTTTCTCTGTGTCAAATAAATAAAATATTTTTAAAAAAGAATTTATAACTGAATTAATAAGTTTGCTAGATGCAAGATCAATTCACAAAAAATTAATTGTATTTCTATATATTAGCAACATTCAATTAGAAAATATTTTTAATTATATCACTGATGATATTATCTATGAACATCAAAACAAAACAAAATATGTAAAAACTAAAACAAAAAATATGTTAAAACAAAATATGCTATAATGCTGGGACATGGGCTGCAAAGCCTAAAATATTTACTATCTATCCCTTTACAGAAAATGTTTACCAGCCCTGGGTTAGAAAAGTCAATCTTTTAAAGATGTCAGTTTTTGGAACGCCTGGGTGGCTCAGTGGTTGAGTGTCTGCCTTTGGCTCAGGGCATGATCCCAGGGTCCTGGGATCAAGTTCTACATCAGGCATCAGGCTCCCCATAGGAAGCCTGCTTCTCCCTCTGCCTATGTCCCTGCCTTTCTCTGTCTCTTGTGAATAAATAAAATCTTTAAACAAAATAAAGATGCCTGTTTTCTATAGTTGCAGTAATTCTATTTAAATTCTCAGCAAGCTGTGCGTGTGCATGGACGTAAGATAAGAGATGATTTTCAAATGTACAGGGAAATGCAAAGGTCTGAAAATAACCAATAAAATCTTAATAAACAAAAATTAAGTTTCAGGACTTTTACTCTGTTTTTAAGATTTATTATTGTTCTACAATTTATATGGCAGAAATATAGACAACTAGATTAGTGGTACTATGCCATAATAGAGTTCAGAAATAGACCCACATGATTTATAGCATGCTGCCATGTCCGTGCAGTGGGGAATAGATCATCTTTTCAATAAGTGATGCCTAGTACATTGTATATCATCTGTGAAAAAAATAAAAGGACCTTGACCCTACCTCACACCATATGGATTGTATGCCCAAATATGAAAGGTGAAATAGTAAAATTTATAGAAGATATAGTAGGAAATCATTTTGGCAATCTTGGGGATAGGCAAGGGTTTTTTAATCACGACATGGAAGGCACTAAACTTAAAGAAAGATATTGATGGGGATCCCTGGATGGCTCAGCAGTTTAGCGCCTGCCTTTGACCCAGGGTGTGATCCCAGAGTCCTGGGATCGAGTCCTGCGTCAGGCTCCCTGCATGGATCCTGCTTCTCCCTCTGCCTGTGTCTCTGCCTCTCTCTCTCTCTCTCTCTCTCTCTCTCTCTCTCTCTCTCTCTCATGAATAAATAAAATCTTTAAAAAAAGAAATATATTGACATTAAGAACTTCTAGTCATCAAAAGAAACCTCCAAGAATAAGAAGGCAAGCCACAGAATAGGAGAACATATTTGCAATTCATATAGCTGACAAAAGACTCAAATACAGAACTTATGAAGGACTCCTATAAAGGGAAGATAACTCAATATGAAAATGGAGTTATTTCACAAAAGTAGATGGCCACTAAACATATGAAGAGGTGTTTCATTATTCATTATTTCACCAGGAAAGTACAAGTTAAAGCCACAGTAAAATACTTCTACATACCTCTTAGAGTGGCTAAAATTAACAATTGATCATACCACTAGCAAAGATGTGGAACAAATGGAACTTGTATACACTGCTAGTGGAAATGTAAGTTGGTACAACTACTTTGTAAAACTACTAGACAGTATTTGCTGAAATTGGACATTCACATACCCTGTGACCTATCATTTCTGCTACTAGGTATATACTCAGCAGAAATATATATATATATTCTAAAAGACATGGACAATATGCAAAAAAAGAGTTAACATGACAGGCTTGAAACAACATCCTTAGAAAGGCCTGCTTGCAAGGTTGGCCCTTGGCTGGCATCTGAAGACTTGGATTTGGGGAAGCTTTCCACCATCTTCCTAATGATAAGTATACTTTACTATATCTTAATTGTACAAACAATATAGCTTGTGCTGAACACCTGCTTTCCTTCTGAAAGTCCGGAGTTTGAGTACCTATTAGGAAAAGGGTGCCTATATGAGCAGTCCCTTAATTAAAATGTTGGGTACCAATTCATGAGCTGATAAGCAGCATTTCACACGTGCTGTCACAATTTGATGCTGGAGGAATTAATCATGTTCCACATGATTCCACTAGGAGAGAGGACTCTTAGAAACTTGTGCCTGTTTTGCTCTAGACTTCTCACCATGCACCTTTTTCCTTTGCTGATTTTGCTTCATATCCTTTTGCTATAGTAAATCTTAGCCATAAGTATGATTCGAGTACCCTGAGTCCTTCTTAGCCTATCACTGAGGCTTAGCCAAAACTGAGGTAGTCTTCAGGACACCCAACACAGTGATGACAGTGGTGAGATTTTCTAGAATGACCTTAATCCACTTAAATATGGCAAAAGCATTGTTTGAGAAAAGGAAGGTAGGGGATGACAAGCCTGTGGTACCTAGGTGGCTGTGGATTTATCCATGATACAAAACAGCAGCTGAACTACTTTCAGTTGTGAGAGGTAAAAGTTATCTATGGAATTTGAAAATGGTAGATCCAACTCCAGGAGAGTTGGCTTGGTGGATCATCTGGCTAATTTTGGCCGTGATGCTAAAGTGAGGGGTAGGGGAAGTCCATCTCATGCCTTTGGTTTTTCTTTTCTTCTCCAGGCTGGAGGAGAAAGGGCAAACATCCCCAAAACTGATCCATGGATGGGACCAAATGTTTAAAAGTTCATGCCCCTTTTGTTCAAGTGGGAGTAAAAAAGGTTAAATCACTTTTCTGAGTTGGAGCAGTTTTATAAATCAAAGGGAAAAAATTCTCTGGCTGCTGCTACATCAGCTTCCCACCCCAACCCCCACATTACAACTGGGATCTCCCTGCAACTATAATGTTCCATAAGTAACATTACTAGAAGTTTGAACTTTCAATAAGGAGGAAAGGGAGAATTTTTAAAATGGTTTTGTTATTTGTGACTTTTGCATCTGGAGATATGACAAAAATTGATGTAAAATGTTATATTCTTATAATCTAAAGCTAGAGGGACCATTCTGATCAGGGAAAGTTGCAAAACAGAAAAAGAGTCTTAGTGGAACACAACCACCTTACTCTTTGCTGCCAGTGGGCAGATCGAAATTAAAATTCTTTGAGTAATGGAAACAAGAACTAGTCTCCATAACTAATGATTTTACTATCATATTTTACCTGTTGGAGCTTCTAGAAAAATGAATACATGAAGAGACAATCTCCAGATGAAAATAAACTTTTTTGAGTTTAAAAAGTAGTTTTTGGTTGCTAGAAGCTTTTATGAAACCAAATGTCTAACTCGTAGGGGGGCTGATCATTTTTTGTCCTGATGTGCATATTTTTGAGTGGTCAGTTTGGACTGAATGACACAATAAAGAGCTTAGGACAGTCTTGCTTATCACTTAGACTTGGACTTAGACCATGGCTGACTGGCCTTGCAGCATCCCAGCTTTGCAGCTGCCTAAGAAAAGCTGCTGTTTTGCCATCCTAATTTGGCATTCACAGATCCTAATTGCCTGGACCTGACTCTCAACTGAAACCCAGTATGGTTGGCTATAAGACTGTTCCCACCTCAGCACCAAATGTGCCGAACTGAAAGCAAGCACAGGCTAAATGAACTCTAAATGAACAAAATGAACTTTAAATAAACTCAGACTCAGATCATTGCAGATTTGGGTCACCCTGCCTGTGGGGCTCTAAATTTATGAAACCATCCTGAGTTCTGGCTGGACCATTTAGGACAGTTGCTGATGCCCACAGGAAAGGGTTTGTTCTCTGATTGGACCATCTGAAGTTGATCTACTAATTGGCTCTTTATGTATGATGCAAAAATTGATTGCATTCTTGTGATTTCTGCAAAAGCTACAAATTGGAGGAAGCATGTCACAGCAAATGTGACTCCTTCCCCACTCTTGGTAGCTTGCTTTTGACCCCTTCTTGGTACCGTGCCACTGCTGTTAGTGGTTGTGTTTGGCTTTCCATATTAATTCCAGTTTACAAAAATAGACTGATAGCTTCACTCCCCTCACCTTTCTCCTGATCCACAAACCTTAGTAATGCAATTTGCTTATTAAATGCAGCTTTCCCCAGAAAGAAAATGATCTTTTCTAGGCTGCTCACTGGATAAAGGAACAGAACAAAGGGAAGAGAGATATGAAAACTCATTTCTAAAATATTTGAAAATTCAGGATTTCATCCTGACCAATTCCTGGACATGATATGTCTTTCTGGCTAAGCTGTATAAAAATGTTTACCTATGAAAATTCTCTTAAACGTCTTGCATGCAGTTCTTCCAGACAAAAGGTCTGGATGAGAGGAGATGATTGTAAAACTATGGTTGCTAAATGAGACAGCTCCCTTCAGGAGACACTCCTATTGGAACCATAGGATGAACTGATTTTTTTTTTTTTGGACTGGACTGGAAGCCCTAGGACAGGATGCCTGCAGTGGAAGACCCTATTGGAGATCCTGTAAACCTAAACTGCCTGATTAATGTATGTTATACCTAACATTTTTGTCCAAGAGTACTGTGTGTGCCCTCTAGAATTGTTCTGTTCTATGAGTACTGACTATCGTGGCATTGCCTCAGCTTTGGAAGGCATTCAGATGAATGGATAAAGAAGATGTGGTTTATGTATACAATGGAATATTACTCAGCTATTAGAAATGACAAATACCCACCATTTGCTTCAACGTGGATGGAACTGGAGGGTATTATGCTGAGTGAAGTAAGTCAGTCGGAGAAGGACAAACATTATATGTTCTCATTCATTTGGGGAATATAAATAATAGTGAAAGGGAAAATAAGGGAAGGGAGAAGAAATGTGAGGTCAGTTTCAATTTACTGGCCAGACTTGTGCTGTGCCTGGATTGATTGATCCCTCAAGCCAGATAAAAAAGGTTAATACAGAATCTTAAGGTGGAAGCTACCTGGCTGTTGAAGATACATATTTTTTATAGTAATGGTTCATTCTATCTGGCTAAATCTAGGGCTCCTGAGGGTATAACTGAGGATGATACTATAGATTAGGCTTACTTTGCTGCATCAGGGACCTACTGACAAAGACACCTTGGCTAACTGCATGCAAGTTTGGCCCTTGGATGACATCTGAAGACCTGGACTTGGGGAGGATTCCACCATCCTCTTAGGGATAAGAGTGGTTGGGACACCTGGGTGGCTCAGCGGTTGAGCGTCTGCCTCTGGCTCAGGGAGTAATCCCGGAGTTCCGGGATCGAGTCCCGCATCAAGCTTCCTACATGGAACCTGCTCCTCCTTCTACCTGTGTGTCTGCCTCTCTCTCTCTCTCTCTCATAAATCTTTTTTTTTAAAGGATAAGGGTGGTTTAATGTGTGTCTAAACTGTACAGACAGTATGGCTTATGCTGAATACCTGCTTTCCTTTTGAGAATCTGGAGTTTGGGTATGTACTATGCAGAACTAGATCACGCTGGGGTGCCTGGTGGTTCAGTCTGTTAAGCGTCTGCCTTTGGCTCAGGTCATGATCCGAGAGCCCTATGTTAGGCTCCCTGCTCAGCTGTGAGTCTGCTTTTCCCTTTGCCCTCCCCCTGTTAACTCTCTCTCTCTCTCTCTCTCTCTCAAATAAATAAAAGCTGTATTTTTAAAAAATAAAATAAAAAATGGTTGGAATGGTAAATTGTATGTAATGTATATTTTACTACAATAAAAAGGAAACAAAATGGAAGGAGCAGTGGATAAGCCTGGTTGTGATATCATTCTAAGGTAAAATGTGTGCTTTCCAGAGTGGACCCTGGAATATGACCAAGGCATTGATAGTTCTCTGGTTCTGTCCCTAAAAGTGAAGCAGCACTAAAAATGTGCATATTTGATAAGTTTCATACTTAGGATAAAGCAGGAGCAAAAATAAAACCCCCAAGAAAAATGTGTTCCATCCAATTAAAAAAAAAAAAAGCAGTACTAGTTCTGTCAGTACTAATGTGAAACGATATTCAATATATATTTTGGAGGAAAGAGTTTGAGAAGCTCCTTGTGTATAGTGCTACCCTATGTTATACAATATATTGTGTGTTATAAAAGGGAAAAATGTGTGTGAATAAATGAACTATTTCCTCATGGTAAGAGATATTGATGTAATAACTGCCTTTTGAAAGAAAAAGAAATTCAACTACATGTAACACAGATATCAATTATCAGATAGATTCTAATTTCAGAATGCTAAACAATGAAAAAGAAGACATCTTATACTCAGGGAAATAAGGTGGATGTGTGTGTGTGTATACATATATACATACACACATACATAATATTTAGACACATGAACAGATTTTATATAAATTTTCTCTAAAATTATGCCTTTTGTAGCTGTCTGATAGTTCATGCCGTCCCCTTAAGTTTTCAAAAATGTTCCTCTGCCAAGTAAATTTTGCTCTATGTATAAGATTCTACAAAATTTCCTATCAGACACAATAATATAAAAATTTTCGATTTGTTTGAATAAGATGTGTTGTTCATTGAATTAAAATGAGTCAGTACTATGCAATTGAAGGAGATCAAGATAAATTCATTTCAGTTTTTCAGTTTAGTATGCCATCTTTAAGTTGATGAGGTTTTGTTCAGCTTTATTGAAGCATGGTTTACATTAGTAAGTATGATAGTAGGGACGCCTGGGTGGCTCAGCAGTTGAGCGTCTGCCTTTGTCTCAGGGCATAATCCTGGGGCCTGAGATCAAGTCCTACATCAGGCTCCCTGCAGGGAGCCTGCTTCTCCCTCTGCCTGTGTCTCTGCCTCTCTCTGTGTGTTTCTCATGAATAAATAAATAAATCTTTTAAAAAATAAGTTTGATAGTCAAAGTAGCTTTTGCAGTTTTCATGGGATTTAAGGAAATTCAGCATATGAATATCACTAATAGAATTCTATCTTTTGTAGAACTATTAATTTTCATGTGCATGCTTTTCTCTTATATGTAGACTATGTGACTTCTTTATAAGAGCATAAAATCTTTTAAGAACAGAAATAATTTCATACTCTTTCTCTTAGAGAGCTTACAGTGCTTCATATGGCCTTGTACATAACACGGATACTAACTTTGAGACACAAAACTTTGTTCAATCAGGAAGTGTAAATCTAATCCCCCCCCAAAAAAAACCAAAGGTTTACTGATTGGATTTGTGCCCTAGAAAGATCTTGAGCATTTCTCAATTCTACCTCAGGATGCAACAGTAGAATGAAACTCAGTGGACGACCCTACAGGCATATGGGAGTCCTTGGAACTTCAAAACTCTATGACATTCGGAAAACTATCTTTACCTTCACTCCACAGGTGGGTGGAATGAACTTTAGCATGCATTGAGATGAATGGAAGTAAAACAGAAACATTACAGAAATAAAACATTTACTGGAGTTAGGACAAGTATTAGAGTTCATGGGGCCTTGCACATATTAAGTTGCTTAGTAAATATTTGTTGAGTTGGATTGAATTGAAGTTGTAGCACGGAACAATGCCAAGTGGTTGTGGCTACCAAGAATAGTCCTGGGTGTTGCAGAAACAGTGACTAGGAATTTTATACATGTTGGGGTACCTTTAAAAGTACTCCTTTTTAAATGTTAAAAATAAGACTGTATTTGTCCTTCATAAAAAAAATATAGTCTTTTTTTATTTAGCTACTGAATTATGTGTTCTCTTTGTTTTGGGCAAAGGCCCCTTCTATATGCCTGGAAATCATTGATACCCTCTTCTAAACAAAAATGTCAGTTCTGTTTTAGCCATGATTATACACATTGTTAGCTTGATATTTATTAGTTACATTACAATAATAAGCCAAATTATATGTGTGCATAGGAGGAAAGCTTTGTCATCTTACATCTGAAATTGTGCAGCTGAGGTATAGACAAAAGACTAATGGACCATAGATTCTATTTCTGACCTTGCCATTTGCTAGTCATATGACTTTGTTAATCCATTTAATGTCTTGTGGCCTTATTTTCATCTATTAAAAGAAAAGCCCTCACTCATTTGTTATATAATTAAATAAAATTATGTACTTAAAAACACTTTGTAAAGTATATAGTACACTGTAAAAATGTCAAAAAACTACTATATGTACCAAGGGACTATCAGATTATTTGGAAAGAATGAGGCACTAAAGTTGGGGATATTGTTGCCTTTCTGACATGTTATATATCCTTGTGAATATGTGAATACTTTAAAATATTATTGTACAGTTGTAAGAGTAAATTATTCTGAGCTATTATTTTTCCTCTTTTTCTCAGTTTATAGACCAGCAACAGTTCTACCTGGCTCTGGACAACAAGATGATAGTAGAAATGCTTAGAACAGACCTCTCCTACCTCTGTAGCCGCTGGAGGATGACAGGCCAGCCCACCATCACCTTCCCCATCTCACATACCATGCTTGGTAAGGTTGTATGAGGCAAAAAACAAAAGTACTTTTGGAATAAATGATGTGGTTAGTTCCTTCAAAATATTAGAATCATTGGAGAGCTATTCGTTATCATTTATTCTTTCAATAATTACTTATTAGCTCCTATTTTGTGCCAGGGATTTATCTAAGCACTTGGGATACATGAGGTGAATAAGGCAGATGAGTTTTCTACTCTCATGGAGCTTATGTTTTAGAATAAATATGTAACAAATGAACCAATACACAAGAATATTTCAGATGGTTTGAGGGCTATAATTAAAAAATGAATTAGAATAACTTGGGGACTAACTGGTTTTTAGGCCAATTTGCAAAAACTCTGTTTATACAATTCATTTTATTTTATTTTTTATTTTTTTTTTAATTTTTTTATTTATTTATGATAGTCACACAGAGAGAAAGAGAGAGAGGCAGAGACACAGGCAGAGGGAGAAGCAGGCTCCACGCACCAGGAGCCCGATGTGGGATTCGATCCTGGGTCTCCAGGATCGCGCCCTGGGCCAAAGGCAGGCGCCAAACCGCTGCGCCACCCAGGGATCCCATACAATTCATTTTAAAGACAGTAATAATACATTCTGCATCTGTCTTACTCCATTGGAGCATCAAGATTTTATAGATAAGCTCCCAGACTTATCCTTGCAAGGCTTGCCTAACTGAAGCAGTAAAATTTAGCAGGGAGAAGTGGAGAGGCTCTCAGTTTATCTTTTCCTTTTTGACCAGGCTTCCTGACATTGCTTATTTGAAACCAGGTGAAAGGATTTATTATTCTCTCAGTTGCTGGAGGACTAGAGCCAATACTGAAGCACTGCTTCCTTTCTGTGTCTTTGCAATTGCTTCCAAAAGCCTGTTTGTACTGCCAAAGTACGTAGAATTCCTTTTCATTAGAGAAGAATCCTTTGTCATAAATTGTTCAATGTCCAGACAGACAATAAGGATATTGGTCACATCTCTAAAGTGCTTCAAAAGCAAAGGAATTAAGAAAGTAGGGTAGATTTATTCTTTTTGCTTTCTATATTTAGGCCAATTAACATGTACCTGATTAATAAACGCTATGTTCCCAGAATTGTCTTCTGAAAGTATAAAGTCTAATTGGAGAGGCAAAGATGATACACAAAAGTAATAGAGAACAACTGAAGACAATATATAAAGAAGTACCAAACCATGAGATTCGTATTTTATAGTGAAGGCGATCACAATTTTAAAGAAAATTTCTTGACTGAAGTGGGACTTATCAAGGCTTTTGGGGATGGGAAGAATTCATATTGGAGAAGAAGGAAAGGCCCTTTAGGTAAGGGAAAAATACCATGAATGAGACCTAGAGACAGGGATGAGCTTGACTTATGAGTGCACAGCGGAGAGGCCAACCTGCATGGAGTGGCTTTGCATGTTGGAATATAATTATCAACAAAATCAGATAAAGTGGAGTCAGATAATGAAGGCATTGAAAATATGCACAGATATTCAACCAGATTTTCTCAGAAGTCTGAAATTATCAGAAGTTTTTGAACAAGGAGTGGCATGATGAAAGGGGTGTTTACAGAATATTGATTTGATGACAGTATCATTGTAGTAAGAATTTGATATCAAAGAAAATAATCTAAGTTTGAGATGGTGAGAAGATATATTGGATTGATGATAATAACAAAAAAGTGGGAAAGAAGAATAAAGGAGTATTTTAGATAACACCTACAAGTCAGATGTTGGCTAACTAGATATGGGATATGAATCAAGGTAATGCAAAGATTTAGAGACTAGGTAAATAATGCTGCCATTGATAGAAACAGAGAAATTCTACAAGAAGATGCCAGTTGTAAAGGGACATGTTGAATTTGTGGCAACAAAGAGATTTCAAAATTAAAATATCTAATAATTGGGGTGAGATACACAGCCATACCTTAGGAAGAAAATTAAGATCTAGATTTAAATCACAAAGTTTTGATACTTGGTACTTGATCACACAACAAAAACAGCAGTAACATAGCAGTAATAATTGAAATGTTTATTGAACACTTTCTCTGTGCTGGGCACTGAGCTAAGTGCTTTCAATGCATTATTTTGAAATCTCTACAACTCTATTCAGGTAGGTCATATTAATAGCCACATTTTATTCATTTTCCAGAGTCACAAAGCTTGGGATAGAGTCAGGCCTCTAACCAGGTCTGTCTCCAAAGCTTACATTACCAACAGCTGTATGTTTTTGTCAGTGACAATTTTGTGCTGGTGAAATGAGAATGAATATGCCAGTGATCACATCAAAATGTGAATTAGTTAAATTATCATATTAAAGATAAAGATTTCCAGAATACATATAAGAGCAAAATCCAGCTAGATGCTACTTACAAAAGATATCCCTAAGATAAGATTATATGGGAAAATGGAAAATAAAAGAATGTATAAAGATAAATCATGTAAATGCTAACAAAAAGAAAAGCCATGGTGGCAACACTAATATCAAAAATAGTAAATATAATTCAAGGCACAAGTCTTTAAAAGAGACAGGAAGGATATTTTATGTTGGTAAGAGCTACACAGACAAAAAGCGGAATCAGATCTATAAATACAGATAACAAACTGATGATTGCCAGAGGGGAGGGGACAAAAGGGTGAAGAAGAAAGAGAGATAGAGACTTCTAGTTATGGAATGATTAAGTCATGGGAATCAAAGGCACAGCATAAGGGATGCAGTCAATGATATTGCAATAGCAATAGCAATGTAATGGGACAGATGCTAAGTACATTTGAGGTGAATATAGCAAAATGTATAAACTTGCCAAATCACTAAGTTATACACATGACACTAATATAATGTTATGTCAGCTATACTCAAAAAGAGACTTACCTTATAAAAAGATGATATAACGGGCCAAAACCTTTATCTACACAATAGTGTCAATGAAATGTATAAAGCAGATATTTAGGAAAACTTAAAGACAAATGATAAAACTATTGTAGAGTCATAATCGGAAACTATAACATATTTCTATTAGAATGGCACAGATCAAGCATAAAAAATAATTAAAGATAAGGAGGATTAACAAGCCCGATTTTTGTATTTATGAGTATATACAAAACTATACCTAAAAAGAATACACAAAGAATTGTTATTTTTTAAAAAGTAGAAATCATATAGGTGATATTGCCAGGCATATGACATATGACACAAGAATAATTTTAAAAATCTGACCATGAAAGAATTAAAGTTTTTTTTACAAATAATTCTTAAAAAGGGCAAAAATTTGAAATTAGATAGTGTTCTAAAATAAGAAATAATACTACTACTTATCAAAACTTAAGATATTAGACCATAGTGATATTTGGAAATATTTATATCTGTAAACACTTTGGGGGAAAAAAGGAGTTCCAATTTCCAGAAAAAATGGAGTGCACTCACTTCTCCCTATTTCTCCTGTTAAGTACAGTTAAAACCCTGGACACTATCTGTAAAACAAACATAAAAAAACTCTGAAAGTCAGAAAATAGAAGGGAGAATGACTAGGGACTTTGCATCTGAGAAATGACACAGCAGTGAGTATAGTGGGTTTTCCTTCGTCCCATGTTTCAGAACCAGATGCTGGAGAAGTTTTTATCCCAGAAATACAAATGTTGCAGTAAAAAGACCCAAGAAAACCCTTTTTCCTCTGGCCAACATAACAGCAGAGGGGCAACCTAGCCAGACAGAAAACTTTCAGACAATAACTGCCTTACTCTAGCCAAACATCATGGAAAAAACTGCAGCCCCACTCCCACTTCTATAATCAAAGTCTATGTGGGGACGCTAGACAGAACCCTTCATATACCTGTGAAGAAGCACCCTTCTTCTTTCTTAGGGGTAGTGTCTAGAAGTGCTAGTGAGGAGCTTAGACTTTCATCCTTGCACAACAATAGAGGAACTTTCTTCTATACCCACTAGCAGTAATAAGGCAGTGCTCCCTTCCCTGCTGCACAGTATCAGAAGAGAACTGCTATATCAGAAGATTCAGTAAGACCCAAAGTTTCATAAGATAATACCCTGCATTTCCAGAATACAATATAAGTCACTTATACCAATGTCCAAGAAAATCTTAACTTCAATGAGAAAAATTGGTCAGCAGACACCAATACCAAGATAACAAAGCTATTGGAATTGTGACAAAGATTTTAAGGTAGTCATCATAAAAATACCTTAACAAGAAATTATTACTGCACTGCACTTGAGAGTAGGAAGTCTCAGCAAAGAAATAGAAATCCTCAACAAAGAATTTGAAAATATAGAGAACCAAATGGAAGATTTAGAACTGAAAACTACAATAACTAAAATGAAAAACTCAGTAGATAAGCTCAATAGCAGAATAGAGATGATAGAGTGACTTGAAGATATAATTATAGAAAACCAGGGGGAATTAGGATGTACAGAAGAACTTCACAGTCAATAAATGCAGAAATGTAAAGAAATGCAATTAAAGTTTGTTTTTGTCTTTTGTTTAGATACCAATCTTTCAAATTCTTACATTTTAGTAATAAAGCTCCCTTTTTATGGATATTAGCAGTTTATTGACCTAGTATTTTAAAAGGTTTGTTTGGGCAGGTACAATTACATAATGCAGTGTTTGAAATGGGAATTGTTTCCTTATTTTCTTTTTTTTAACTGTATAATGTCCCTCCAGCTATGGTAGCATACCTTGTGCCACTAAATTTCCAAAGTGTACCACTTTTTTCAACTGTGCTTCAAATAAATAGAAAAAATAGTTATAAAAATAATAAAATTATAAAAGAATACCAAATTTAATTTTGTAAATCTAGATAAAATTAACAAATTTTCTTGGGGGAGGGGGCAAGATGGCGGAAGAGGAGGGTCCCCAAGTCACCTGTCCCCACCAAATTGCCTAGATAACTTTCAAATCATCCTGAAAACCTACGGTCTGAGATTTAAAGAGAGAACAGCTGGAATGCAACAGGGAGAAGACTTTCCGCTTCTATCAAGGTAGGAAGAAGGAAAAAATAATAATAAAGAAATAAAAAAGCATCCAACGGGGAGGAGCCGCAGCGAGGAGCCGGGCTAAGGCTGCAAGGCGCGTGCCCCCAGGACAGGAAAGCCCCTTCCAGGAGAAGCAGGAGTTTCACCAATCCTCCCGGACAGAAAGGCACTCTCAGGGAGTTGGAGCAGAATCCCAGGAGCAGGAGGGATAGGGGGATGCCCTCAGGCTCCCAGGGACACTAAAGAGGACCCGCACCCCGGAGGAGACCGTGCCACACACCATGCTGAGCTCCCTAAAGGGCTGCAGCGCGTGCCAGGCAGGGCCCCAGAGCAGCTCCTGCAGCGGCTCTGGCGGTGGCTCCACGCAGAGTGGGCTGCGCGCCCCCGTAGCATGATTCCAGTGGAGCAGGCCCCGGAGCCCAGGGCACTAGGGGACACAGCCCAAGATCCAGCGCTCCTTCCGGGACAGGCAGAGGCCTGGAGGACACAGCACAGCAAGGACCGCTGGGCGGCCCCAAGCTGTGCAGATCTGCGGCCCCGCCCCCGGAGCATCCAGGCTCCTGCAGACTGGGAGCTGTGGTAGTTACTGTGGGAGCTGAATCAAAAGCTGGAGAGCCGCTACTGTTGTTGTTCCTCCTGGGGCCTCACAGGATAAACAACCCTCACTGAGCCTCACAGTGGCCTCACAGGATAAACAACTCCCACTGAGCCATGAACCAGGCAGGGAGCTGAGCAGCTCCCCCAGGTGCACAAACCAGAGAATCAGAACAGCAGCTCCCCGCCCCCCCCCCCCCAGAAGACCAGCTGGAAGGACAGGGGAAAAGCAAGTTATTGACCAAGCAGCACTGGAAAGTTCCAGGGGAATTCGAGGGATCTACAGTATCAGAGGATACTCCCCCTTGTTTTTTGTTTTCTGTTTGCTTCCTCCCTCAACTTTTCTCTTTTTTTCTTCTTCTTTCTTTTTTTTTCCTTTTCTTTTTTCTCTTCTCTCTTTTTCTCCTTTTTCCAGTACAACTTGTTTTTGGCCACTCTGCACTGAACAAAATGACTCACTCTGCACTAAGCAAAATGAAAATCTCACCTCAGAAGGAAGAATCAGAAAAAGTCCTCTCTCCCAGAGAGTTACAAAATTTGGATTACAATTCAATGTCAGAAAGCCAATTCAGAAGCACAGTTATAAAGCTACTGGTGGCTCTAGAAAAAAGCATAAAGCACTGGGTATTATTCTGTATGTTAGTAAATTGAACACCAATAAAAAAATAAATAAAAAAAAAAAAGAAAAAAGCATAAAGGATTCAAGAGACTTCATGGCTGCAGAATTTAGATCTAATCAGGCAGAAATTAAAAATCAATTAAATGAGATGCAATCCAAACTAGAGGTCCTAACAACAAGGGTTAACGAGGTAGAAGAACAAGTGAGAAACATAGAAGACAAGTTGATGGCAAGGAGGGAAACTGAGGAAAAAAGAGAAAAACAATTAAAAGATCATGAGAATAGGTTAAGGGAAATAAATGACAGCCTCAGAGGAAAAATCTACGTTTAACTGGGGTTCCAGAGGGCGCCGAAAGGGACGGAGGTCCAGAATATGTATTTGAAAAAATCATAGCTGAGAACTTTCCTAACATGGGAAGGGAAACAGACATTCAGATCCAGGAAATAGAGAGATTCCCCCCCCCCAAAAAAAAATCAATAAAAACCGCTCAACACCTCCACGTTTAATAGTGAAACTTGCAAATTCCAAAGATAAGGAGAAGATCCTTAAAGCAGCAAGAGACAAGAAATCTCTAACTTTTATGGGGAGAAATATTAGATTAAAGGCAGACCTCTCCACAGAGACCGGGCAGGCCAGAAAGGACTGGAAGGATATATTCAGGGTCCTAAATGAGAAGAACCTGCAGCCAAGAATACTTTTTCCAGCAAGGCTCCCATTCAGAATAGAAGGAGAGATAAAGAGCTTCCAAGATAGGCAGAAACTGAAAGAATATGTGACCACCAAGCCGGCTCTGCAAGAAATACTAAGGGGGATTCTCTAATGGAAAGAGGAAGTCCAAGGGAACAATCCACAAAAACAGGGACTGAATAGGTATCATGATGACACTAAATTCATATCTTTCAATAGTCATTCTGAACGTGAATGGGCTTAATGACCCCATCAAAAGGCACAGGGTTTCCGACTGGATAAAAAAGCAAGGCCCATCTATTTGCTGTCTATAAGAGACTCATTTTAGACATAAGGACACCTCCAGCCTGAAAATAAAAGGTTGTAGAACGATGTACCATTCAAATGGTCCTCGAAAGAAAGCAGGGGTAGCCATCCGTATATCAGATAAACTAAAGTTTATCCCGAAGACTGTAGTAAGAGATGAAGAGGGACACTATATCATACTTAAAGGATCTATCCAACAAGAGGACCTAACAATCATCAATATTTATGCCCCGAATGTGGGAGCTGCCAAGTATATCAGTCAATTAATAACCAAAGTTAAGACATACTTAGATAATAATACACTTATACTTGGTGACTTGAATGTAGCGCTTTCTACAATCGACAGGTCTTGTAAGCACAACATCTCCAAAGAAACAAGAGCTTTATATGATACACTGGACCAGATGGATTTCACAGATATCTACAGAACTTTACATCCAAACGCAACTGAATACACATTCTTCTCAAGTGCACATGGAACTTTCTCCAGAATAGACCACATACTGGGTCACAAATCAGGTCTGAACCGATACCAAAAGATTGGGATCATCCCCTGCATATTTTCAGACCAAAATGCTTTGAAACTAGAACTCAATCACAAGAAGGAGTTTGGAAGGATTTCAAACACGTGGAGGTTAAGGACCATCCTGCTAAAAGATAAAAGGGTCAACCAGGAAATTAGAGAAGAATTAAAAAGATTCATGGAAACTAATGAGAATGAGGATACAACCGTTCAAAATCTTTGGGATACAGCAAAAGCATTCCTGAGGGAGAAATACATCGCAATACAAGCATCCATCCAAAAACTGGAAAGAACTCAAATACAAAAGCTAACCTTGCACCTAAAGGAGCTGGCGAAAAACAGCAAATAGATCCTACACCCAGCAGAAGAAGAGTGTTAATAAAGATTCGAGCAGAACTCAACGAAATAGAGACCAGAAGAACTGTGGAACAGATTAACAAAACCAAGAGTTGGTTCTTTAAAAGAATTAATAAGATAGATAACCCATTAGCCAGCCTTATTAAAAAGAAGAGAGAAAAGACTCAAATTCATAAAATCATGAATGAGAAAGGAGAGATCGCCACCAACACCAAGGAAATACAAACGACTTTAAAAACATATTATGAGCAGATATACGCCAATAAATTAGGCAATCTAGAAGAAATGGACGCATTCCTGGAAAACCACAAACTACCAAAACTGGAACAGCAAGAAATAGAAAGCCTGAACAGGCCAATAACCAGGGAGGAAATTGAAGCACTCATCAAAAACCTCCCAAGACACAAAAGTCCAGGGACAGATGGCTTCCCAGGGGAATTCTATCAAACATTTAAAGAAGAAACCATACCTATTCTACTAAAGCTGTTCCGAAAGATAGAGATGGAATACTTCCAAACTTGTTCTATGAGGCCAGCATCACCTTAATTCCAAAACCAGACAAAGACCCCACCAAAAAGGAGAATTATACACCAATATCCCTGATGAACATGGATGCAAAAATTATCAACAAGATACTAGCCAATAGGATGCAACAATACATTAGGAAGATTGTTCACCATGACCAAGTGGGATTTATCCCTGGGATGCAAGGCTGGTTCACTCATAAAGCAATCAACATGATTGATCATATCATCAAGAGAAAAAACAAGAACCATATGATCCTCTCAATAGATGCAGAAAAAGCATTGACAAAATAAGGCATCCATTCCTGATCAAAACTCTTCAGAGTGTAGGGATAGAGGGAACATTCCTCAGCATCTCAAAAGCCATCTACGAAAAGCCCACAGCCGATATCATTCTCAATGGGGAAACACTGGGAGCCTTTCCCCTAAGATCAGGAACAAGACAGGGATGTCCACTCTCACCACTGCTATTCAACATAGTACTAGAAGTCCTAGCCTCGGCAATCAACCAACAAAAAGAAATAAAAGGCATTCAAATTGGCAAAGAAGAAGTCAAACTCTCGCTCTTCGCAGATGACATGATACTGTACACAGAAAACCCAAAAGACTCCACCCCAAGATTGCTAGAACTCATAAAGCAATTTGGCAGTGTGGCAGGATACAAAATCAACGCCCAGAAGTCAGTGGCATTTCTATACACTAACAGTGAGACAGAAGAAAGAGAAATTGAGAGTCAATCCCATTTACAATTGCACTAAAAAGCATAAGATACCTAGGAATAAAGCTAACCAAAGAGGTAAAGGATCTATACCCTAAAAACTACAGAACACTTCTGAAAGAGATTGAGGAAGATGCAAAGAGATGGAAAAATATTTCATGCTCATGGCTTGGAAGAATTAATATTGTGAAAATGTCAATGCTACCCAGGGCAATTTACACATTTAATGCAATCCCTATCAAAATACCATGGACTTTCTTCAGAGAGTTGGAACAAATCATCTTAAGATTTGTGTGGAATCAGAAAAGACCTTGAATAGCCAGGGGAATATTAAAAAAGAAACCATAGCTGGGGGCATCACAATTCCGGATTTCAGGTTGTACTACAAAGCTGTGGTGGTCAAGACAGTGTGGTAGTGGCACAAAAACAGACACATAGATCAATGGAACAGAATAGAGAATCCAGGAGTGGACCCTCAACTCTATGGTCAGCTAATATTCGACAAAGCAGGAAAGACTATCCTCTGGAAAAAAGACAGTCTCTTCAATAAGTGGTGCTGGGAAAATTGGACAGCCACATGCAGAAGAATGAAACTGGACCATTCTCTTACACCATACATAGAGATAAACTCAAAATGGATGAAAGATCTAAATGTGAGACAAGATTCCATCAAAATCCTAGAGGAGAACACAGGCAACATCCTTTTTGAACTCAGCCACAGTAACTTCTTGCAAGATACATCCACGAAGGCAAAAGAAACAAAAGCAAAAATGAACTATTGGGACTTCATCAAGATAAGAAGCTTTTGCACAGCAAAGGATACAGTCAACAAAACTAAAAGACAACCTACAGAATGGGAGAAGATATTTGCAAATGACGTACCACATAAAGGGCTAGTTTCCAAGATCTATAAAGAACTTCTTAAACTCAACACCAAAGAAACAAACAATCCAATCATGAAATGGGCAAAAGACATGAACAGAAATCTCACAGAGGAAGACATAGACATGGCCAACATGCACATGAGAAAATGCTCTGCATCACTTGCCATCAGGGAAATACAAATCAAAACCACAATGAGATACCACCTCACACCAGTGAGAATGGGGAACATTAACAAGGCAGGAAAGCACAAATGTTGGAGAGGATGTGGAGAAAAGGGAACCCTCTTACACTGTTGGTGGGAATGTGAACTGGTGCAGCCACTCTGGAAAACTGTGTGGAGGTTCCTCAAAGAGTTAAAAATAGACCTACCCTACAACTCAGCAATTGCACTGTTGGGGATTTACCCCAAAGATTCAGATGCAATGAAACACCGGGATACCTGCACCCCGATGTTTATAGCAGCAATGTCCACAATAGCCAAACTGTGGAAGGAGCCTCGGTGTCCATCGAAAGATGAATGGATAGAGAAGATGTGGTTTATGTATACAATGGAATATTACTCAGCCATTAGAAACGACAAATACCCACCATTTGCTTCAACGTGGATGGAACTGGAAGGTATTATGCTGAGTGAAGTAAGTCAATCGGAGAAGGACAAACATTGTATGTTCTCATTCATTTGGGGAATATAAATAATAGTGAAAGGGAATATAAGGGAAGGGAGAAGAAATGTGTGGGAGATATCAGAAAGGGAGACAGAACATAAAGACTCCTAACTCTGGGAAACGAACTAGGGGTGATGGAAGGGGAGGAGGGCGGGGGGTGGGGGTGAATGGGTGACGGGCACTGAGGGAGGCACTTGACGGGATGAGCACTGGGTGTTATTCTGTATGTTGGTAAATTGAACAGCAATAAAAAATAAATTTAGTTTTTTTAATTTTTATTTATTTATGATAGTCACAGAGAGAGAGAGAGAGAGGCAGAGACACAGGCAGAGGGAGAAGAGGCTCCATGCACCGGGAGCCCGATGTGGGATTCGATCCCGGGTCTCCAGGATCGCGCCCTGGGCCAAAGGCAGGCGCCAAACCGCTGCGCCACCCAGGGATCCCCTAAATTTATTATTAAAAAAAAAAGAAGTCCACAAAATTAAAAGACAACCTACAGAATGGGAGAAGATATTTGCAAATGACCTATCAGATTAAGGGGTAGTATCCAAGATCTATAAAGAACTTATTAAACTCAACAGCAAAGAAATAAACAACCCAATCATGAAATGGGCAAAAGACATGAACAGAAATTTCACCACACAAGGTATAGACATGGCCATCAAGCACATGAGAAAATGCTCTGCATCACTGGCCATCAGGGAAATACAAATCAAAACCACATTGAGATACCACCTCACACCAGTGAGAATGGGGAAAATTAACACGGCAGAAAACAACAAATGTTGGAGAGGATGTGGAGAAAGGGGAACCCTCTTGCACCGTTGGTGGAAGTGTGAACTGGTGCAGCCACTCTGGAAAACTGTTGGAGGTTCCTCAAAGAGTTAAAAATAGACCTGCCCTACGACCCAGCAATTGCACTGCTGGGGATTTACCCCAAAGATACAGATGCAATGAAACGCCGGGACACCTGCACCCCGATGTTTATAGCAGCAATGGCCACAATAGCCAAACTGTGGAAGGAGCCTCGGTGTCCATCGAAAGATGACTGGCTAAAGAAGCTGTGGTCTATGTATACAATGGAATATTACTCAGCCATTAGAAATGATAAATACGGGGATCCCTGGGTGGCGCAGCGGTTTAGCGCCTGCCTTTGGCCCAGGGCGCGATCCTGGAGACCCGGGATCGAGTCCAACGTCGGGCTCCCGGTGCATGGAGCCTGTTTCTCCCTCTGCCTGTGTCTGTGCCTCTCTCTCTCTCTCTCTCTCTCTCTCTGTGACTATCATAAATAAAATTTTAAAAAAAAGAAAAAGAAACGATAAATACGCACCATTTGCTTCAATGTGGATGGAACTGGAAGGTATTATGCTGAGTGAAATAAGTCAATCAGAGAAGGACAAACATTATATGGTCTCATTCATTTGGGGAATATAAAAAGTAGTGAAAGGGAATAAAGGAGAAAGGAGAGAAAATGAGTGGGAAATATCAGAGAGGGAGACAGAACATGAGAGATTCTTAACTCTGGGAAACGAACTGGGGTGGTGGAAAGGGAGGTGGGCGTGGGGGGTGGTGGGAGTGACTGGGTGACGGGCCTTGAGGGATGAGCACCGGGTGTTATGCTATATGTTAGCAAATTGAACTCCATTATAAAAAAATTTTTAAATGACTTAAAAGGAAAAAAAAATAAGTACTAAGAGTAAAAAAAAAGCAAATTTTCTAGAAAAGTTAATTATGTAAGATTAAACTTAGTAAGAAAATGCATACAGGGGTGTCTGGTTGGCTCTTTCAGTTAAGCATCTGCCTTAGGCTCAGGTCATGTTCTCAGGGTCCTGGGATCTAGCCCCACATCAGGCTTCTGCTCAGTGTGGAGGCTGCTTCTCCCTCTCCTTCTGCCACTCCGCCTGCTTGTGTGCACTCTCTCTCTCTCTATCTTCTCTAATAAATAAATAAAACCTTAAAAAAGAAACTTGCATAGAGTCATATGAGAAAAATTATAAAAAAAAGAAAAATTATAAAACTAATGAAGAGCACAAAAGATTTTAATTACTAGAGACATACCATGTTGCTAAATAGAAATAATTAATATTGAGAGGTTGTCAATTCTCATTAATCTATCAATTCGGTGCATTTCCAAATCAAAATAAAAACCCAAATTATTATTAACAAGCTGAATCTAAATTTCATATGGAAGAGAAAATGTACAAAAATAATCAGATTTTTAAAAACGAAAAATGATGAGAGAAGATCCATTGTAAGTAAAATAATGATAAAGGTTGCAATCCACATAGAAGCTGAAGAACAGGGATCCCTGGGTGGTGCAGCGGTTTAGCGCCTGCCTTTGGCCCAGGGCGCGATCCTGGAGACCTGGGATCAAATCCCACGTCGGGCTCCCGGTGCATGGAGCCTGCTTCTCCCTCTGCCTATGTCTCTGCCTCTCTCTCTCTCTCTCTCTCTCTCTCTGTGTGTGTGTGACTATCATAAATAAATAAAAATTGAAAAAAAAGAAGCTGAAGAACATTATCAGCAATAGCCCAAGTATCCATTGGCTGATGAATGGATAAAAAAGTTGTGGTATAATGGAATATTACTCAGCCATAGAAGAGTGAAATCTTGGCATTTGCAAGGACATGGTTGGAGCTAGAGAGTATAATGCTATGTGAAATAAGTCAGTCAGAGAAAAAGAAATGCCATATTATTTCTCTCATATATGGAATTTTTAAAATATTTTATTTATTTATTCATTCATGAGAGATACAGAGGGAGAGAGAGGGGCAGAGACATAGATAGAGGGAGAAGCAGACTCCCTGCAGGGAGCCCAACATGGGGCTCAATCCCTGGACCCAGGTTCACTCCTTGAGCCAAAGGCAGACACCCAACCACTGAGCCACCCAGGTGTCCCTCATATGTGGAATTAAGAAACAAAACAAATGAGAACGGGGGGGGGGGGAGAGAGAAGCAATCCAAGAAATAGATTCTTAACTATAGAGGACAAACTGATGGTTACCAGAGGGGAGGTGGGGTAAGGAATGGGTTAAATATGTGATGAGGATTACAGAGGGCAATTGTCATGATGAGCACCAGGTGTTGTATGGAAGTATTGAATCACTAAATTCTACACCTGAAACTAATATTACACTGTATGGTAACAAACTGGAATCTAAATAAAAACATGAAGAAAAAAAGAGCATAAATAAATAAGTTTGGGGAAATCATTCATTTAGGCCTGCTACTTTACATTTTATTCAAAATAAAATTCTAAATAGATAAAAAAAATCTAAGCAAAAATAAATAAATAACCTATAAAAGTATTAAAAGAAAATATGGGAGAATGTTTTTGTGATCTTGAGCTGAAGAAAGCTGTCCTTTGCAAGACACAAAAAAGGAAAAATTGGCAAATTCAAAAACATGAAAATTTAAATCTTTTCTACAAGAACTGTGTTTGAAGTTGAAAGACAAATAATAAAGTAGATAAAGTATTTTCAATACATATGATGGAGAAAAGGTAATAGTCCACAAAATATAAAGAGCCCTTGAAAGTCATTTAACAAAAAGATAAACAATAGAAACATGGGAAAAGGATATGAACAGGCAAATCATAAAAGAACTACAAATAGCCAATATATACATGAAAATATGCTCAGTCTTACTAGTAATAAAGTTAAAAGAGTATCTTTTAAGTATCAGATAAACAAAGAATTAAAAGATCATTATTAAGGATGTGGGAAAACAGTGGCTTTCTATACTGATGGTGGAAACATAATTGGCAAAACTTTTTTAGTGGGCAGTCTGTATAAAATTTTCAGTAAGTGTTTCCTTTGTCCTAACAGTTTTACTTATTAGAATTTATCCTAAGGAAATCACAGAATGAGTGCATAAAGATATAGGTACAGTGATCTTCATCACAGTGTTGTTTATAATACAAAAACAGTTTTAAATGTCTGCTATGCTTTTTAGCTTTTACAAAAGAGAAGTTAGAAAAAGTGGGAGCACCTGGGTGGTTCAGTGGTTGAGCATCTGCCTTTGGCTCAAGTCGTGATCCTGGAGTCCTGGGATCGAGTCCTGCATCAGGCCCCCCGCAGGGAGTCTGCTTCTCCCTCTGCCTATGTCTCTGCCTCTCTCTGTGTGTGTCTTTCATGAATAAATAAATAAAAAATTTTTTAAAAAAGAAAAGAAAAATTGGATCACAAAAGAGTATGTATAGTACGATCCCCTTTACATAAAGTCAGGTCATTGTTAGCCTTCTTTATTTTGTATGCCTACACACACACACACACACACACACAAACCAAGGCTCCTTACATAAGAAAATATATAAAATGTTTAGCACAGTGCTTGGCACATATCGTAAACAAATGATAACTGTTACTGTTATTGTCAGCTTTCAGTAACCATTAAGTATTCTGCCATCAGGCACTGTGCTATGTGCTTATGATAAAATACTGTCTTTGAGGAACTCTTGTCTATTGGCAATCACCCTTACCACGTGCCCATTCTACAGTGTTGTTGGCTCTCAGATCAATTGTTGAAATACAGGGTAAGCAATGAGAAGTGTCTCATCTGTACCATTGCCACCAGAATTTTGGTTTGAAATAATTGAAATAGTCTCCTTATTTTAAAGTTAAAGCCACAAAAAAATTGTTTTAAAATTCTCTTCATTTCAAGATGATGATGGAACCAGCTTGAATTCAAGTATCCTAGCAGCACTCCGAAAAATGCAGGATGGCTATTTTGGTGGAGCAAGGTAAGTGACCTCTACATACTCTTTAGTGAAATGAAATGAAATTTGGAAGCTGGGTATAGTAATGGTAGACTTGTGATGCCTTTCTCTGCATCTCCAACAATATAGTCCCATCCTATTTAGAGGAACTCATTTTTGATAGATTGAATCAAGGAATGTAGTGTTATAGAAAAGGCTTGGAATTTTCCCCACCCTTTTCTTTCCCTAGACCTCATAAACTCGTGGACTGGAAAACGTATTCTTTCAAAAACAAAAAAAAAGTTACTGAACTACTCAATTCTGGCTGCTTTTTTCTCTTTTCCCTAAGTTTTTATCTTGAAAAAATTTCAAACTTACAGAAATGTGCAAGAATGGTATTGAGTACCATATACCCTTCCTCAGGATTCATCTGTTGTTAACATCTGTGTCACTTGCGCGTTCTCTCTCCCTCCTCGTCCTTCATCTCCTCTCACTCCTCCCTCCCTTCCCTTCTCCTCTATTCTCCTCCCTTTCACATATATGTATGTGCACACGTACACACACATACACACACACTTTAGCTGCTGAAGTATGAGAGTTAGCCAGAGACATCATGACAATTTAATTCTAAATACTTGAGTTTGTCTTAAAGAACAAGGATATTCTCACAGAGCTATAATATAATCATCACACTCACAAAATTCGATATTGATACAGTACTAATATTACCTAATGTAGAGTTCAGATTCAAAATTACCCAACTATACTAATAATGTTTTTTCCCCATAGCTTTTTAAAAAATTTTTTATTGGAGTTCAGTTTGCCAACATATAGCATAACACCCAGTGCTCATCCTGCCAAGTGCCCCTCTCAGTACCCATCACCCAGTCACCCCAACCCCCCACCCACCTCTGTTTCCACCACCCCTTGTTCGTTTCCCAGAGTTAGGTGTCTCTCATGTTCTGTCATCCTCACTGATATTTTCACTCATTTTCTCTCCTTTCCCCTTTATTCCCTTTCACTACTTTTTATATTCCCCAAATGAATGAGACCATATAATGTTTGTCCTTCTCCGATTGACTTACTTCACTCAGCATAATACCCTCCAGTTCCATCCACGTTGAAGCAAATGGTGGGTATTTGTCGTTTCTAATGGCTGAGTAATAATCCATGGTGTACATATACCACATCTTCTTTATCCATCTTTCGATGGACACCGAGGCTCCTTCCACAGTTTGGCTATTGTGGACATTGCTGCTATAAATATTGCGGTGCAGGTGTCCTGCCATTTCACTGCATCTGTTATATTTGGGGTAAATCCCTAGCAGTGCAATTGCTGGGTTGTAGGGCAGGTCTATTTTTAACTCTTTGAGGAACCTCCACATAGTTTTCCAGAGTGGCTGCACCAGTTCACATTCCCACCAACGGTGCAAGAGGGTTCCCCTTTCTCCACATCCTCTCCAACATTTGTTGTTTCCTGTCTTGTTAATTTTCCCCATTCTCACTGGTGTGAGGTGTTATCTCACTGTGGTTTTGATTTGTATTTCCCCGATGGCCAGTGATGCGGAGCATTTTCTCATGTGTTTTTTTGGCCATGTCTATGTCTTCCTCTGTGAAATTTCTGTTCATGTCTTTTGCCCATTTCATGATTAGGTTATTTCTTTGCTCTTGAGTTTAATAAGTTTTTATAGATCTTGGATACTAGCCCTTTATCTGATAGGTCATTTGCAAATATCTTCTCCCATTCTGTAGGTTGTCTTTTAGTTTTGTGGACTGTTTCTTTTGCTGTGCAGAAGCTTTTTCTCTTGATGAAGTCCCAATAATTCATTTTTGCTTTTGTTTCTCTTGTCTTCATGGATGTATCTTGCAAGAAGTTGCTGTGGCCAAGTTCTCCCCATAGCTTTTTTTCCCATTCTGGGACCCAATCAAAGATCACACATTGGCATTTAGTTATTATATCTCCTTGATGTCTTTTAATCTAGAACAATTCCCCAGCTTTTTGTGAGCCTTTCATGATAGTTTTTAACATAGTTTTGAAGAAGGAAGGTCAGTTATATTGTATAATGTGTTTCAATTTAGTTAAAGTGATATCTGGTAGATTTCTCCATATCCTTTCTATGACAGTCTTTAACCAATGCTATCTTCCATTGGTGAATAAATTATTACTAATGGGGTTTTAAGTGATGATTCTATGTTTCTATCATCCTGTGCATATTTATTAATTAGAATCCTTCTGTTTTTTTTAATAAATTTATATTTTATTGGTGTTCAATTTGCCAACATACAGAATAACACCCGGTGCTCATCCTGTCAAGTGCCCCCACCAGTGCCCGTCACCCATTCATCCCCATCCCCTGCCCTCCTCCCCTTCCACCACCCCTAGTTCGTTTCCCAGAGTTAGGAGACTTTATGTTCTGTCTCCCTTTCTGGTATTTCCCACCCATTTCTTCTCCCTTTCCTTATATTCCCTTTCACTATTATTTATATTCCCCAAATGAATGAGAACATATAATGTTTGTCCTTCTCCGATTGACTTACTTCACTCAGCATAATACCCTCCAGTTCCATCCACGTTGAAGCAAATGGTGGGTATTTGTCATTTCTAATGGCTGAGTAATATTCCATTGTATACATAAACCACATCTTCTTTATCCATTCATCTTTTTTTTAAAGAGCTTTCCAATATCCCTTTTTATTTTGTAGTTTTAGTGTAGCATAAATTCATGGATTCTGATTTTACTCAATGCCCCGTTCCTGTCATTGTTTATATCAATGTTCAAATTATCCAAGGTCTGGCCTTTAGGAGCCCCTTCAAGCTGGCTTTTTCTTTTTTTAAATCTATTTTGAGTAATTGCCTTCATTGAGCACAGTCCACCAATTCTGCCTTGAGTAAGTTGTTTGCTTGAGCAGCAACCCATGGCTCATCTCACTGAAGGCAGAAGGACAGGCCTTCCAGTCTGCAAAGGGGAAGTGAGAAGTGCAATACTCCTCCTCATGGCTCTAGAGGAAGACAATGTCCTTCCTCTGAGGAAAAGACCAGGCTTAGTCCTCACACTAGCTTTCTTAGTTGATTTTGTCCTGGAATATGTACAGGTCGTAGGTGGCAGCCACAGCAATCGTGTTCTCCACCGGGTGCTGGGCTGTGTTCTTTAGAAAATCGGTACTACTGACTTTCTCTGTGGGTTTTGCAATTGGTTTTATAGATAGGGGAGGATACGGTCTACAATCCTCTATAATTCATAAAATTTTCAAATTTCATCTTTCATTTTCAAAATGATCTTTGAGTATTTTTTTAAACAATGTGATGGATTTGTGATGATTTATCTTCATTCTGTCCCAGCTTCTCTGTTAGCCAATGGAAATTTTGGCCAGATGTTTGACATAGTTAGCAACATAGTATATAGCAGTGAAAGAGATCAAAATTGATCTACTGGTAGATTGTGAACCCATAATTGTAGTCTTTATTAACACATGACCCCAGCCTGCACTACACCATACCTAGGAGTGCTATAATATTTCATATTTACAAAATTTATACCTAATATATAAGCACTAGTAATCCCCCAACGAAACATTCTGGGTATCCCTTTTTTCACTGAAATGTGTTGTTTTAAAAGGATTTCCTCTAATTTTCTGTTTTCAATTTGCCCTGTAACTGTCAGGATTCAAACAGGTAAATTGTCAGAGTTTTTAACAACATCTTGCTGCACACATTTGAGCTTCATGGATCCTGGACCTGAGGGTAAGCTGTACAGTGAAGATTACGATGATAACTATAATGAGCTGGAATCTGGCGACTGGATGAATGGCTATGGTTCAACCAGTAATGGTAAGAAAGCTTCATAAAGGCCATGGCCTTGCTGGGCAAGAATACAAAGTAGTGTTGAGTGTTGAGCATCCTCCTTAATATTTCTCAATGCCAGCAGTCTCACTTTTATTTAATACACCTAGATTTCTACTTTTGTTTGGCTTCATTTTTCATCCTTTGGTTTCTGGTCTAATATCCCTGTGGTGATTGTGGAGTATGGAGTTTGACTATCTCTTATTAAAGCTAAGGAATATTTCTGTCCCGGGTATATGTAATGGCTGGTGATTTCAAAATGAGAGGAATCAATGGTGAGTGAGAGATATTTAATCAAGATATAGTAGGAGAACTATACATATACAGTACTGCTTTTAGACATTTAAAAGCATAAAAATAAGAAACTCAATTAGAATGCTTTTTATATATAATGTTGCTGTGGCCCATCAGAATCTCTGAGAAGGTCTACATAGTTTGAAAAAGCCTATTCAGCGTGCCTGTTGCTTTCATATTGCAAACTAGACAAATAAAACACAACAAATCTAATTGGCTACTAGAAATACAAAGATAATAAACTGAGAAAGCATCATGAGGGCATATATTAAAAATGGCTGAGAAACACCATAGACTGTTAAGACACTAACCAAGGCAAGGCAAGAATTACATTGTTTGAATCCCAAAGAGAGAAGGCCTAATAGGAGCCAGTTCTTCTTCTAGCTATCTAAAATACGGTTTGCCTGCTTTCATTGTCTGGGTATTTGCCTGTTGGCCTATATCTTAAAGCAGCTAATTTCTTTATCTTAAGAGTGGTGTGTTACTGTTGGTGGGAATGTGAACTGGTACAGCCACTCTGGAAAACTGTGTGGAGGTTCCTCAAAGAGTTAAAAATAGACCTGCCCTATGACCCAGCAATTGCACTGCTGGGGATTTACCCCAAAGATGCAGATGCAGTGAAACGCCAGGACACCTGCACCCCAATGTTTATAGCAGCAATGTCCACAATAGCCAAACTGTGGAAGGAGCCTCGGTGTCCATCGAAAGATGAATGGATAAAGAAGATGTGGTTTATGTATACAATGGAATATTACTCAGCCATTAGAAATGACAAATACCCACCATTTGCTTCAACGTGGATGGAACTGGAGGGTATTATGCTGAGTGAAATAAGTCAATCGGAGAAGGACAAACATTATATGGTCTCATTCATTTGGGGAATATAAATAATAGTGAAAGGGAATATAAGAGAAGGGAGAAGAAATGGGTGGGAAATATCAGAAAGGGAGACAGAACATGAAGACTCCTAACTCAGGGAAACGAACTAGGGGTGGTGGAAGGGGAGGAGGGCGGGGGTGGGGATGAATGGGTGACGGGCACTGAGGGGAGCACTTGATGGGGTGAGCACTAGGTGTTATTCTGTGTGTAAATTGAACACCAATAAAAAATAAATTTATTATTAAAAAAAGAGTGGTGTGTTAGAGAAAAGAAAAAATAAATTGGCTTTTCTTGAGGGATAGCAAGCATTATCTCATACACAATAGACCAACACATTAGCAGTCAGAGGATGATTTTCTTGTTTGGGCTCAGCATTGACTTACCTAAGTACCATTTAATTCACTCTACGTTTGTTTTTGTAAGATCTAAAATAGTGAATTTCTTGATTGGAAAAATACATTAAATACAAAGTTATTTCCTGTTGTTAATAATTACCAAAGTCATGATATTCATCGTGGCATAAACAAATATTTTGAAAACCAGACCAAAATAATCACATATTGAGGTTGTTTGCTATTCCATGGGTAGTTGTGACTTTCATCTGTCACACTCATTCTCTTAGATTACTTTCTAAAATGTATCTTTTTGATGATATATATTACTAAATTTGATATTATGCATTGTAAGTCACTTTCTCCTCTCTGGTTTTACACGTCAGTGGTCTCACAATGGCTGAGTTTATTGCTTGCCAGCCCTTCTGTGCCAAGAACACTTCTCTCTGTAGTCTTCATAATCCTCCACTCAAGTACCTATGTTATATTCAAGGTTATAATATTTTCATTAGGATATCCCTGAGAATGAGTTCAATTTTTACAGCTTTTTAAAATAGTTTCTATTAATCACATCAGAACACAGAAAAAGAAGTCACTGAAGATGATTAAAAAAGATGATGTATAACTGAATTCGCAGGCTTTAGTATTGACCCAAACACTGTGCTTTTCCAACTATAAATGTTGTGAAAATTCATGTAAAGTCTGAAATGTTAGGATCCATGAGATCTGTGTATGTGTTTTGTTTCCATTACCCATAGTCAGAGATAATGTTACCGGAGGTGTATGGGAGAAGGAGAGTCCAAGAGGACAGGGACCATATCTGTCTTCTTCACCACTGAAACCCCTCAGCACTAGTACACCACCTAGTACATAGTGGGCAATAAATATTTGGTGAATAAATGAATATGGTGATGAAAAAGACCAATGTGTGGCCAGTAATCCTTTTGACACCAATGCCACATGGAGATTGTTTATTTCATTAGCAATTGTAGCTGCCATTTATGGGATATGTTTGTTTTAAGCTAGGTCCAGTGTTTAGTGGAAGATTTTTGCCTTTGCTCACAAGTCTCCTCATACCAGTGAGACTCCAGGGGCCCTATTCTGCTTCTCCGCCACCACTGCTGCCACCACCTCTGCCATCACATACGCATACACAGATTACAAAATCTTTGCTCTACCTGTCCCATAAGAAGCTCATACTGCTTTCAGGGGCCCTAATATTGTGTCAGCAAAGTTGAAGAACATGTAGGTCCAGTAAACGGCCATAGTTTCTAAGTGGTAAAGCTACAAGACTGTACAGTAACCACAACCTTTTTCCCCCTCATGATCTAAAACAACCTACTTCTGGTGCTGTTATGAGCACAGGAGCCAATCATTCTGTTTGGTGGGGTAGATTGTGAAGTGACTAAAATGTTTGTTTTTTTCTCTTTCCCCTATCCCCACTAACCTTGCAGCTCACTGTGGTGATGAAGTTGCTCGTTATTTAGATCACCTTTTGACGCACACTATTCCCCATCCTAAACTGGCCCCTACCTCACAGAAGGGAGGGCTAGATCGGTTTCAAGCTGCTGTGCAAACAACCTGCAATTTAATGTCCTTGGTGACCAAGGCCAAGGAGCTGCATATACAGAGTGAGTAATGCCATGATTCACTGGAGTCAGGCACAGGATTGACGCTAAGCCCAGGACAGGGGTGGGGTGCTTCTTACAGTGTAAGCAGGAACTCTGTTTTGTTCACTGCTCTATCCCCAGCATCTCAGACAGAAGGAACATGTTAGGCTCTCAAATATTTGTAAAAATTAATGAATTGTGCATAGTTTTGCTGTTGATAGTGCTATGTAGTCTGGCTTAACCATTACATTGTGAGAAGCCTCTGAACAGGAGACATGGAGCATTTTAACATCAGCATTAAAATGATGGAAAAAAGATGTTTCCTTTGGCAAAGTTACTCCTTTGGAAGCACTCTGATTTAAAGAGAAAGCACTGCAAACTATTACAAGATAACCTTGCAGCCGAGAGGGAGATATTCTCCCTTGAGTAAGCTACATCTGGTTCCCTTAGGTTAGTTGTAATGTTTAGAGTCAGTTGTTCTAGCACTGTAGAGCTGCACTTCTCAAACTACAGTACTCATGCCTCAACAACTGTGCCATTGTCCTCCCTGTGACCCCTACCCTCCTTCAGTAGTATTTGCAATGGAAGATGTCTTCTACCACACATTACCAGGAGTAGTCATGGTTCCTAAGAGAATTCAATGCTTCTGTGGTAGCTGCATATAAAGGGACAGAAGGGCTCCTTGGCCACACTGAGAGGACCTAAATGGTAACATTTTACAGATGATGAGAATGATTGAGATATATGTTCTTGCTGTCTAAAACTTTATTGACCATTACTAACCATAGATATTAAGCATAAATCATTTAACATTTAGAACAGGGAAAAGCTTAGCATACCCTTTGAGTATGCTTCCTTAACAAAGGGCTTACATGAAGAAATGAACTTTATTAAGTTACACTTCTAGATTGTGAATCAGGACACTTGAGCTTAATTCTCGGCTCTGCTGCTTACTTGCTTGAACAGTTTTTTGAGATCTGGACCTTTCTTTCTGTATCTGTCAAATGGTGAAAGTGACAAGACAGTCTCTCCTTTGAGGTTATGTTAAGTATTTGAACTATAAATAAAAATATTAATATCTCAAAGTAGGTCAGTCACTACGTTTTTTTACTCCCTACATAGGATCATCCATTTCTCTATTCTCAAGAAGTCCAACTGCTGACAGCCAGGCATTCTCCCTTGATAGTCCAGAAAATAGAAAGCATAGTTGGGTTCTGTTATATATAGTATTCTATCAAAGTGTCAGTGATAGTACCATTGTGGTATTGATTCCATGTATAGGACTTAATACCTTAAATGTCCACTTAATGCTACATGTTTGTTTGAACAGACTTTAAATTATCTGATATTCATATTTCCTTTCTGTGATATTAGCAGGAAAGGATAAATTTCTCACTCTTGTTCTATAAAGAATAGCTCCTGTGCAACTTTGTTTTGAGAGCAACTATGAATTTTATTTAGTCTCCTGAGTTATCTAACCTTTCCCATAAATGTCCACCTCTTGCAGATGTTCACATGTATCTTCCAACAAAGATATTTCAGGCTTCTCGGCCTTCGTTCAACTTACTTGACTCACCTCACTGCCCACGAGAGGACCAGGTAAACCTGCACATGAGTTTTTCTGTCAGCTTTTAGCAAAACTGCCATCTGTATGGCAAATAACAGAACTAGCTATTATAGGTTCTGCTAGTAACTGGTGGTAGGCAAAATGCTACAATGGTGAAGATAAACTCCTTTTTAGTTCACTTTTAAAATGAGCACGTTTTTCTAGCCAGACTCTAAGAAAACTAAATTGCTATATCATTCATTTTGAAGGTGTCATTGTTTTTGTTTGACTTTTCATCAAAATTCAGGGAATTCGTATGGCAAAGGTTTGGAGGTGAAAAGATCAACACTCTAGGGTATTATTTAAGCTGAACACTTGTGAACTTAAATTTTTTTGTCCTTTCTCAAACTAAAGGTTCCCTCTGTTCGTGTAGAAATACATCTTCCTAGAGACCAGTCTGGGGAGTTGGACTTCAAAGCACTGGTTTTACAGTTGAAGGAGACCTCCAGCTTACAGGAGCAAGCTGATATCCTTTACATGCTGTATACTATGAAGTAAGTGATAAATATTATCAATCTACTTTAATGTTCAGGTAGAGAGGAAGTGTAACATAGTAAATACAGCACAGCTTTGGAATCTTGTTGACCTGGATTTGAATTTCACAACCTACCCACTGTGTAACTTTAAGCTCAGCTGTCCTCATTTATAAAATTTGGATTATACCTACCTCATAGAACTGTTGTAAAGATTAAACAAGATATAATGTCTGCAAAGTCTCCAATGCAATGCTTGGTACATAGTAGGTGACCAAAAACTGCTATTATTATCATTATTATGGTTATTTTAAGCCTCAGTTATCTGGTAAAATCCAAAGGTAAATAAACTCTTAGCTCAAAAGAATTATGAACATGGAGGCTTACAGAAAAAAAATAAACCAGCATTTTTGAGTGTTTGTTATGTGTCCAGAACCCTGATAAGTACATCAATATATAAGTACCTCACACTCAGTATGCCCAAATTGAACTCTCTCCTATCTCTCACTTTCCCCCAAAAATAACCTGAACCTCCTCATTTATTCATGTACTTATACCTGGAGAGACAAGAATGGTCTCCCTCCTCTAAATTTGGCTTGGATGTTGAAATTGATGATGCCACACATGTACCAAAAGGATGTAAGATGTTTATTACACATAACGAGACTCCTGGGGAGAGTGAAACAGATTCCCAACTTGGTAAAAAAAAAAAAAAGGCTTATGGAGCAGAGAGCAGAGAAAGGAGGGGATTTATTATGATTAGGAGGTGAGCCTGGGGTACTGATCCTCACCAGCACCAAAGAAGGGAACACTCAGATTTCCCTGGCACCTTGCCCAGGTGTAGGCTGGGAGGGAAAGAGGAGTGGTGTGACTTGAAAGTGGTCAGCAGTCAAGCATTAAAAATGGAGCCACGTTCTGAAATTCTACATACTTGTGTTCAGAACCAACACTGACCTAATCAGCACGCTATGCCCCATGTGCGGGTAACCACCAAGGCTATGAAGTTTTACCTCTAAATATTTATCTTCTGCATCTCTAGTATTGCTGCCTTCACTCAGGTCTTTGTCTCTCACCAGGATTATTGCGATTGCTTTCTTTTCTTTTTTAAGATTTTATTTATTTATTTATTCATGAGAGACAGAGAGAGAGAGAGAGAGGCAGAGACACAGGCAAAGGGAGAAGCAGGCTCCATGCAGGGAACCTGATGTGGGACTCGATTCCGGGACCCCAGGATCATGCCCTGGGCTGAAGGCAGGTGCTAAACTGCTGAGCCACCCAGGGATCCCCTTGCTATTGCTTTCTAACACGTCTTCCTATTTCTACCTTGTTCTCCTCAAGCCCAGCCTCCACAGAGGAGGGAGAGCAGCTTTTCTTTTTTTACTTTCTATGATAGAAACATCCAAATTTATACAAAAATAGAGAAACTAGTGTAATGAACACTTGGGGACCCATCACCCAGCCTGAAAATTATAAAAACATGGTTAATCTTGTCACATCTATGTTCTCACTCTCTCCCAGGTTATTTTGAAAAAGAGACCAGACGTTTTATCATTTCATTCCTAAATATTTCAGTATTATTGCTAAAAGTCAATGAAGCTCTTAAAACATAACCACAATGGGACTTCGGATTCCAGACAAAATAGAGTAGTACATGTGTCTCTCTGTGTTCCTCCTGCTAAGGACAGGAGGACATTATTTAGAAAACAAACATAACAAGGAATTAAAAGGTGGAAAGAAGAAGACAGGATAGCTAAGGACCTCAGGATTTGAGGAATGACAAGATTGTGATGTACCTGAGTTTTCCTTGTTGTCTCATATATCCTGCATCTGGTGTTGGAAAAAACCAGCACCCTGAAAATGCCAAAGGGCACAGATGACAGAAGCCCTAAAAAATACCTATTATTTCTAGACAAAGGACTAGGAAAGGGCAGACTAGAGGGGAGGGGGCAAGATGGTGGAAGAGTAAGGTCCCCAAGTCACCTGTCCCCACCAAATTACCTAGATACCTTTCAAATCATCCTGAAAACTACGAATTCAGCCTGAGATTTAAAGAGAGAACAGCTGGAATGCTACAGTAAGAAGAGTTCGTACTTCTATCAAGGTAGGAAGACGGAAAAAAAATAAAGAAATAAAAAGCATCCAGGGGGGAGGGGCCCTACAAAGAGCCAGGCTAAGGCCGCAGGGCGAGTGTCCCCAGGACAGGAAAGCCCCATCCCGGAGAAGCAGGAGTTTCACCAATCTTCCAGGACAGAAAAGGGCTAGCAGGGAGTTGGAGCAGGACCCCAGGAGCGGGAGGGATAGGGGGATGCCCTCAGGCTCCCAGGGGCACTAACAGAAGAGGTGTGCCCCGGGGAAGAGCCTGCCACACACCGAGGCGGAGCTCCCTAAACGGCTGCAGTGCGCGCCCGGCTGGGCTCGGAGTCGGCTGTGCGTGGAGGGAGCTGCGCGGCCCCAGGAGCTCGATTCCAGCAGAGCAGGCCCCGGAGCCCAGGGCACTGGGGGACACGGCCTGGATCCGGGGCTCCCTCCGTGACAGGCAGAGGCTGGGAGCGCACAGGACAGCAAGGAAACTCCTACCGCTGGGCCGCCCCAAGCTATGCAAATCGGCGGCCTCCGCCCCCGGAGCATCCAGGCCCCTGTGGAATGGGCGCTGTGGTAGGTACTGCGGGAGGGGACTCCAGGGCTGGAGAGCTGGCCGGCTGCCACTATTGTTGTTCCTCCTGGGGCCTCACAGGATAAACAACCCCCACTGAGCCTCACAGTAGCCTCACAGGATAAACAGGATAAACAACTCCCACTGAGCCGTGCACCAGGCAGGGGGCTGAGCAGCTCCCCCAAGTGCTCACACCTTGGAAACAGCACTGCAGCCCCACCCCCTGCCCCCCAGAAGACCAGCTAGAAAGACAGGGGAAAAGCAAGTTATTGACCAAGCAGCACTGGAAAGTTCCAGGGGAATTCGAGGGATCTACAGTATCAGAGGATACTCCCCCTTGTTTTTTGTTTTCTGTTTGCTTCCTCCCCCCTTTTTTCTTTTTTTCTTCTTCTTTCTTTTTTTTCCTTTTCTTTTTTCTCTTCTCTCTTTTTCTCCTTTTTCCAGTACAACTTGTTTTTGGCCACTCTGCACTGAACAAAATGACTCACTCTGCACTAAGCAAAATGAAAATCTCACCTCAGAAGGAAGAATCAGAAAAAGTCCTCTCTCCCAGAGAGTTACAAAATTTGGATTACAATTCAATGTCAGAAAGCCAATTCAGAAGCACAGTTATAAAGCTACTGGTGGCTCTAGAAAAAAGCATAAAGGATTCAAGAGACTTCATGGCTGCAGAATTTAGATCTAATCAGGCAGAAATTAAAAATCAATTAAATGAGATGCAATCCAAACTAGAGGTCCTAACAACAAGGGTTAACGAGGTAGAAGAACAAGTGAGAAACATAGAAGACAAGTTGATGGCAAGGAGGGAAACTGAGGAAAAAAGAGAAAAACAATTAAAAGATCATGAGAATAGGTTAAGGGAAATAAATGACAGCCTCAGAGGAAAAATCTACGTTTAACTGGGGTTCCAGAGGGCGCCGAAAGGGACGGAGGTCCAGAATATGTATTTGAAAAAATCATAGCTGAGAACTTTCCTAACATGGGAAGGGAAACAGACATTCAGATCCAGGAAATAGAGAGATTCCCCCCCCCCAAAAAAAAATCAATAAAAACCGCTCAACACCTCCACGTTTAATAGTGAAACTTGCAAATTCCAAAGATAAGGAGAAGATCCTTAAAGCAGCAAGAGACAAGAAATCTCTAACTTTTATGGGGAGAAATATTAGATTAAAGGCAGACCTCTCCACAGAGACCGGGCAGGCCAGAAAGGACTGGAAGGATATATTCAGGGTCCTAAATGAGAAGAACCTGCAGCCAAGAATACTTTTTCCAGCAAGGCTCCCATTCAGAATAGAAGGAGAGATAAAGAGCTTCCAAGATAGGCAGAAACTGAAAGAATATGTGACCACCAAGCCGGCTCTGCAAGAAATACTAAGGGGGATTCTCTAATGGAAAGAGGAAGTCCAAGGGAACAATCCACAAAAACAGGGACTGAATAGGTATCATGATGACACTAAATTCATATCTTTCAATAGTCATTCTGAACGTGAATGGGCTTAATGACCCCATCAAAAGGCACAGGGTTTCCGACTGGATAAAAAAGCAAGGCCCATCTATTTGCTGTCTATAAGAGACTCATTTTAGACATAAGGACACCTCCAGCCTGAAAATAAAAGGTTGTAGAACGATGTACCATTCAAATGGTCCTCGAAAGAAAGCAGGGGTAGCCATCCGTATATCAGATAAACTAAAGTTTATCCCGAAGACTGTAGTAAGAGATGAAGAGGGACACTATATCATACTTAAAGGATCTATCCAACAAGAGGACCTAACAATCATCAATATTTATGCCCCGAATGTGGGAGCTGCCAAGTATATCAGTCAATTAATAACCAAAGTTAAGACATACTTAGATAATAATACACTTATACTTGGTGACTTGAATGTAGCGCTTTCTACAATCGACAGGTCTTGTAAGCACAACATCTCCAAAGAAACAAGAGCTTTATATGATACACTGGACCAGATGGATTTCACAGATATCTACAGAACTTTACATCCAAACGCAACTGAATACACATTCTTCTCAAGTGCACATGGAACTTTCTCCAGAATAGACCACATACTGGGTCACAAATCAGGTCTGAACCGATACCAAAAGATTGGGATCATCCCCTGCATATTTTCAGACCAAAATGCTTTGAAACTAGAACTCAATCACAAGAAGGAGTTTGGAAGGATTTCAAACACGTGGAGGTTAAGGACCATCCTGCTAAAAGATAAAAGGGTCAACCAGGAAATTAGAGAAGAATTAAAAAGATTCATGGAAACTAATGAGAATGAGGATACAACCGTTCAAAATCTTTGGGATACAGCAAAAGCATTCCTGAGGGAGAAATACATCGCAATACAAGCATCCATCCAAAAACTGGAAAGAACTCAAATACAAAAGCTAACCTTGCACCTAAAGGAGCTGGCGAAAAACAGCAAATAGATCCTACACCCAGCAGAAGAAGAGTGTTAATAAAGATTCGAGCAGAACTCAACGAAATAGAGACCAGAAGAACTGTGGAACAGATTAACAAAACCAAGAGTTGGTTCTTTAAAAGAATTAATAAGATAGATAACCCATTAGCCAGCCTTATTAAAAAGAAGAGAGAAAAGACTCAAATTCATAAAATCATGAATGAGAAAGGAGAGATCGCCACCAACACCAAGGAAATACAAACGACTTTAAAAACATATTATGAGCAGATATACGCCAATAAATTAGGCAATCTAGAAGAAATGGACGCATTCCTGGAAAACCACAAACTACCAAAACTGGAACAGCAAGAAATAGAAAGCCTGAACAGGCCAATAACCAGGGAGGAAATTGAAGCACTCATCAAAAACCTCCCAAGACACAAAAGTCCAGGGACAGATGGCTTCCCAGGGGAATTCTATCAAACATTTAAAGAAGAAACCATACCTATTCTACTAAAGCTGTTCCGAAAGATAGAGATGGGATACTTCCAAACTTGTTCTATGAGGCCAGCATCACCTTAATTCCAAAACCAGACAAAGACCCCACCAAAAAGGAGAATTATACACCAATATCCCTGATGAACATGGATGCAAAAATTATCAACAAGATACTAGCCAATAGGATGCAACAATACATTAGGAAGATTATTCACCATGACCAAGTGGGATTTATCCCTGGGATGCAAGGCTGGTTCACTCATAAAGCAATCAACATGATTGATCATATCATCAAGAGAAAAAACAAGAACCATATGATCCTCTCAATAGATGCAGAAAAAGCATTGACAAAATAAGGCATCCATTCCTGATCAAAACTCTTCAGAGTGTAGGGATAGAGGGAACATTCCTCAGCATCTCAAAAGCCATCTACGAAAAGCCCACAGCCGATATCATTCTCAATGGGGAAACACTGGGAGCCTTTCCCCTAAGATCAGGAACAAGACAGGGATGTCCACTCTCACCACTGCTATTCAACATAGTACTAGAAGTCCTAGCCTCGGCAATCAACCAACAAAAAGAAATAAAAGGCATTCAAATTGGCAAAGAAGAAGTCAAACTCTCGCTCTTCGCAGATGACATGATACTGTACACAGAAAACCCAAAAGACTCCACCCCAAGATTGCTAGAACTCATAAAGCAATTTGGCAGTGTGGCAGGATACAAAATCAACGCCCAGAAGTCAGTGGCATTTCTATACACTAACAGTGAGACAGAAGAAAGAGAAATTGAGAGTCAATCCCATTTACAATTGCACTAAAAAGCATAAGATACCTAGGAATAAAGCTAACCAAAGAGGTAAAGGATCTATACCCTAAAAACTACAGAACACTTCTGAAAGAGATTGAGGAAGATGCAAAGAGATGGAAAAATATTTCATGCTCATGGCTTGGAAGAATTAATATTGTGAAAATGTCAATGCTACCCAGGGCAATTTACACATTTAATGCAATCCCTATCAAAATACCATGGACTTTCTTCAGAGAGTTGGAACAAATCATCTTAAGATTTGTGTGGAATCAGAAAAGACCTTGAATAGCCAGGGGAATATTAAAAAAGAAACCATAGCTGGGGGCATCACAATTCCGGATTTCAGGTTGTACTACAAAGCTGTGGTGGTCAAGATAGTGTGGTACTGGCACAAAAACAGACACATAGATCAATGGAACAGAATAGAGAATCCAGGAGTGGGCCCTCAACTCTATGGTCAACTAATATTCGACAAAGCAGGAAAGACTATCCTCTGGAAAAAAGACAGTCTCTTCAATAAGTGGTGCTGGGAAAATTGGACAGCCACATGCAGAAGAATGAAACTGGACCATTCTCTTACACCATACATAGAGATAAACTCAAAATGGAGGAAAGATCTAAATGTGAGACAAGTTTCCATCAAAATCCTAGAGGAGAACACAGGCAACACCCTTTTTGAACTTGGCCACAGTAACTTCTTGCAAGATACATCCATGAAGGCAAGAGAAGCAAAAGCAAATACGAATTGTTGGAACTCTATCAAGGTAAAAGGCTTCTGCACAGCAAAAGAAACAGTCCACAAAACTAAAAGACAACCTACAGAATGGGAGAAAATATTTGCAAATGACCTATCAGATAAAGGGCTAGTATCCAAGATCTATAAAAACTTATTAAACTCAAGAGCAAAGAAATAACCTAATCATGAAATGGGCAAAAGACATGAACAGAAATTTCACAGAGGAAGACATAGACATGGCCAAAAAAACACATGAGAAAATGCTCCGCATCACTGGCCATCGGGTAAATACAAATCAAAACCACAATGAGATACCACCTCACACCAGTGAGAATGGGGAAAATTAATAAGGCAGGAAACAACAAATGTTGGAGAGGATGTGGAGAAAGGGGAACCCTTTTGCACTGTTGGTGGGAATGTGAACTGGTGCAGCCACTCTGGAAAACTATGTGGAGGTTCCTCAAAAAGTTAAAAATAGATCTGCCCTACGACCCAGCAATTGCACTGCTGGGGATTCACCCCAAAAATACAGATGCAGTGAAATGCCGAAACACCTGCACCCCGATGTTTATAGCAGCAATGTCCACAATAGCCAACCTGTGGAAGGAGCCTCGGTGTCCATCGAAAGATGAATGGATAAAGAAGATGTGGTATATGTATAAAATGGAATATTACTCAGCCATTAGAAACAACAAATACCCACCATTTGCTTCGACGTGGATGGAACCGGAGGGTATTATGCTGAGTGAAATAAGTCAATCAGAGAAGGACAAACATTATATGGTCTCATTCATTTGGGGAATATAAAAAATTGTGAAAGGGAATAAAGGGGAAAGGAGAGAAAACGAGTGGGAAATATCAGAGAGGGAGACAGAACATGAGAGACTCCTAACTCTGGGAAACAAACTAAGGGTGGTAGAAAGGGAGGTGGGTGGGGGGTGGGGTGACTGGGTGGCGGGCACTGACGGGGGCACATGATGGGATGAGCACTGGGTGTTATTATATGTTGGCAAATTGAACTACAATAAAAAAAATACATTCTGACACCCTAAAAATTTAAATAAATAAATAAATAAAATAAAAAATAGAAAGGAAAGATAAGAAAATAAAAAAGGAAAAAAAGGAAAGGGCAGACTAGCAAGACAGACAACTTTTAGATGATTACCATTATAACCACCATGGAAAAAATCTGCAGCTCTGCCCATGTCAACAAGGCCAAGTGGAAAGCCTACTCTTACCCCCTGTAACAAAAAGGGCACTGCTTCACCTTCCCCTACTGCCAGGGTATTGTAAAAGAGGACCAAGTAAGGGTCTGGATCTTTCATCCTCTCTAAGTGGTAATGAAGTCCTCTTGGTCTGTCTGACTCTGAAACCCATGTTGCTTCCATCAGATCATGGTATTTAATGAGTAAGTTTAAAAGATAGCCAAAAAGCCCACCAGCACCAAAATCAAATTTTTATGCATCCAATTGTATCAAAAGTAGCCCAAACATATTTTTAGCCATTTAGGGTCTGCTTGCTTTGCATACTCCTTAAAACCTACCCCACATCTGCTAATAAGAGTTAAGCCCAGGGTCACGAATACCCCAAACCACTGCTGCCATTTAATGCTTTCTAACCTAGAGAATCCCCACAATGCTACTGAAGCAGATCACCTAAGCATGTAACTTTCACTTCCCCTCTCCCCTAGGAGTTTCCTTGCCCTCCACCCCCTGTGGATGGTAGAGCTTATGCCCTCGATAAGCCTCTGGACAGTCTCATGCTGTTAGGGACTTCCCTTCTCATACAACCCTAAGTGCCACCCAATAAATCTTGTTATGTGCTCCTGCCAAAAAAAATGACATGGGGTCTTATTATTTTGATACCTTTGTTTCTTTCATTTTTCCTTTAGGGTAAGGCACTCTATTCAACAAATCTCTGTTGCGGGCTTATTATGTTCCAGGCACAACGCTAAATGAAATATAATGAAAAGATAGGGAAGGTAAAACAAGATAAGGAGTAAGGACAGAAGGACTATAGCTTGAATGAATACTGAAGATTCAGCCAGGTGGTTGATAGGGGCAAGCAAAGGGAGTCGTACCTGAAAAGCTCATACTTTCCCACCAGTTCAGATGATCCACGGTTGACTGCCAACTCTTCTGCTCCTAATGTGGGTTTTCTTCATCTAACCCTGTATTACTAACTTCACCATAACATCTGATTGAACCTGCAATCTCCCTAAAAATAGTATTCCATGTAATGTTAAACTACTTGAGTATAGAGTGTGTATGTGTATGATGTGTTGCATGGGTTTTAATACACTTGGAATTCTGCCCAATATCCCTCATGGATTTAAAAGTAGAAGTTGGGAGGTGGAGTTTCCAATCTCTGTTGATTAGCATTCTTTCTGCAAATTGTCTGTTTATAACCTTTGTTCTCTATTGAGTGATTTATATTTTTCTTACTAATATTAGATATTACTATTTTCTTTGTTATACTTGTTGCAGATGTTTTGTCTAATTTGCTAATTATTTATATACCTTTCTCTATGCAGAAGTTTAGTTTTCATATCATCAAATCTGTCAGTCTTTTCCTTTTTGGCTTTTGGGTTTCTTGTCATTCATCCCCTCCCAGAATTTGAAAAATATTTGAAATACCTTTAATAATTTTAAAGAAATTTTTATGTTAGGGTGTCTGAGTGGCTCAGTTAAGCATCTGCCTTCAGTTCAGGTCATGATCTCAGGGTCCTGGGAACAAGCCCTGCATTGGGCTCCTTGCTCAGCGGGGAGTCTGCTTCTCCCTCTCCCTCTGGCCCTTCCCCCCACTCATGCTCTCTCACTCTTGCTCTCTCTCTTTCTCAAATAAATAAATAAATAAATAAAATCTTTTAAAAAATAAATTTTTACATCTTTGATTCTACTTAGAATTTATATACGTCTAAAAAGCAAATCTAAACTCCAGTTCACTGTCTTTATCAGAAACCTACTACTTCCTGACCATGTTCATAGTATCATTCTTTTAGTCACCCAGACTTGAAATTGTGTCATAATCTTCAACTCCTCTTCATCCCCTGCCTCTCCCTGTAACATCACCACTACCATTGAGAATTAATGGCCAAATATACATTCTCAATGATCTGACTTTCAACCTCTATGTACTACCATCACTCCTCCCTCACAATGTGAATACTTTCACCAAAACAGCCCACTGTTGCTTATCATATCCAAAACACACCATATACATGGCTACTTTTGTACCTTAGCTCATGTTCTTCCCTCTGCCTGAACTATTCTCCTACACCACACCCCATCTCCCCTTGTTGGAATTCTAGCTGTCCATCAAGGCCTAGTTCATCTGTCATCTCCAGAAAGCTTTCTCTGATCTCTAGGAACAAAAAGGATCATCCCTGATTGTGAGATCTCAAAGTACGTCCTTTCATATTATTCATTTATCTATTTTTATTTTGACCATTTCAAACTTAAAGAAAAATTCTAAGAATAATACAAAAAAATTGTGCTGGATATCCTTCACCCAAATTCCTGAGGTTTAATCAATCTCTCTCTCATTCTCTTTGTCATAATAATCATCATCATCACACATACATGTTTTTCTGAGTCATCTGAGACTAAGTGGCAGACATGATCCCCTTCTACCCCTAAGTATTTGGGTGTGCATTGTGTATTTCCTAAAAACTAGGAATTCTCTTACACAAGCAAAGTACATTTGCCAAAATCAGAAAATTAGGGGCACCTGGGTGGCGCAGTTGGTTTAGTGTCCAGCTCTTGATTTCTGCTCAGGTCATGATCTCAGGTTCCTGAGATCGAGCCCTGCGTGGGGCTCCGTGCTCAGCATGGAGTCCTGAGATTCTCTCTGCTTCTCTCCCTCTGCCTCCACACCTACTTGTGCACTAAATAAATAAATAAATAAATAAATAAATAAATAAAATATTTTAAAAGAAAGAAAGAAAAACAAAATTAATGTTAAAACAGTACTATTATCTAACCTACAGATCAGGTTCGCCGGTTGTCCCAGTAAGGTCTTTACAGCAGAAGAAAATCTAAATTGTGCATTTCATTCAGTTCTCCTGTGTCCCTTGTCCCCTTTGATCTAATACAGTTCTTGAGTCTTTATTTTTCATGTTATTTGACATTTGTGAAGCATGCAGATGAATTATTTTTTACAGAATGTCTCTAAATTTTGGGTTGTTTGATGTTTTCTCATAATAAAATTCAGATGATGCATTTTTGGCAGGAATACGACTGACATCATGCTGAGTTCTTTTCAGTGTGTCATATCAGGAGGGTACATAGTGTTGATGAGCTCCATTGCTGGTTTTATCACTTGGCTAAGATAGTATCTTCCACATTCCTTCACTACAGAGTTTTAATGTTGTACCTTGTAATTCAAAAGTATCTTGTGGAGATATGCTTTGAAACTGCAAATATCCTATTACTCTTCAAACTTTCATTCCCTGTTTTGTTTAATCCATTGTTGACTCTTCCTATGGTATTTTTAATTTCATGTTTTAAAAAACATATTTAATATATTTAATTAATGTATATTTCTTATTTTTAACATATTTAGTATGTTACATACATTACATAGAATATATATTTACTGTAATTTAATGTATTGAATAGATAATACATTATCATTGTTCAAACTTTTTGAAGTACAAAAGGATACAGTGAAAGGATAAAAAGTCTTTCTCCCACCTCTGGTCCCCCAGATACCTTGTTCCCTAACTCACAGACAGTCACTGTTACTGGTTTGTTGTGTATCCATCCAGGGGCATCTTATGCATATGTAGGTATAAATAAAGCATATATGTGTATAATTTCACACCTGTTTCACCAAATGGATGTATAGTATATACACTGTTCTGTACCTTGCTTTTTTCCACTAAAACCATTTATCTTGAAATTCATTACATATATACATATATATTCCATTTTTATGACTGCTTAACAAATATCCCCAAAACTCAGTGACTTAAAATAAAAGCAAAAAGTATTTAAACTATTTGTCACAGTTCTGGAGCTTGTCTAAGCTCAACTAAGCAGTTCTCACTTGGGATCTCATTCAGTTGTGGTCTCACAGTTTCTGGAGCTGAAGTCACCATGAGGTTGTCCACTCATATGTCTAGGGTTTCATACTGGTTGTTGGCTGGCATCTCAACTGGGGCTGTCACCTGGAACACCTACAGTTGACCTCCCTCATGTGTCTCTCTGCTTCCCGACAGCCTAAAGCCTAGGTTCAAAGAGTGGCCCATAAAAGGATCCAGTGGAAGATGCCCTAATGTTTACAACCTAGCCTCAGAAATCATACAGCACCACTTTCAACTTAGTCACAAGCATGCCTGGGTTGAAAGAGAGAGAATGCAAACCCACCCTCTTCATGGAAGGACCATAAACGTCACGCTGTAGGAAAAGCATGTTAGAAGTCATTTTATTTTTTTAATCTTTTATTTATTTACTCATGAGAGACACACAGAGAGAGGCAGAGACATAGGTAGAGGGAGAAGCAGGTTCCCTGCAGGGACCCTGATGCAGGACTAGATCCCCGGACCCCAGGACCAAGACCTGAGTCTAAGGCAGGTGCTCAACCACTGAGCCACACAGGTGCCCCTTGAAGTCATTTTAAAACATACAGTCTGCCACAATCTAGATCTATATCGTATTTCTGTAATAGTTGCATAGCATTTCATTGTTTGAACATACCATGATTTGTTTATGCAGTCTCCTATTGATGGACACTTGAGTTATTACCCATCATTCACTATCACAAACAATGCTATAGCAAATAACCTCAGAGCATATATCATTTCTCATGCATGGATTCTATCCTACAGATATGCCAGAAGTAGAATTCCTAGATCAAAGAATATAGAGATTTTTAATATCAGTGTATATTTCCAAATAGCTCTCCAGAGAGATTGTCCCAATTTTCATTTCCATCAGCAAGATATTGAGAGTATTTATTTTCCCAAAACCTTATCAATGCAGTGTTATCAAATTTGGGGATTTTGGACAACATAATAGATTTCACAAAGTGTTATCTTAGTCTAGTGTTAATTTTAATTTTTCTTATTGTGCATGAGATAAATCTTTCCTATATTTAAAATCCATCAGTATTTGTTTGACCATATTTCCTTTGTGTCTTTTTTTTCTTATCTATTTGTTCCAGTTCTTTCTTTCAGAGAGACAGAGAAAGCATATGTGGGGGGAAGAGCAAGGGAGAGGAAGAGAGGAGACTCCCACTGAGCATGGAGCCCAATGCAGGGCTCAATCTCATGACCCTGAGCTGAAATCAAGAGTTGGACACTTAACCAACTGAGCCACCCAGGCACCCGTGTTGAAGTTCTTTATATATTAGGGAAATTGGCCTATGAATTGTAAATGCTTTTGTTTGTAATTTGTCCTGTGACTTTGCTTAGTGTTTTTTTTGCAATATGAATTTTGTTGTTTTATGTATATAAATGCATCACTATTTCTTTTATGGCTTCTGGTGTATAGGTTATAGTCAAAAAGTCCTCTTTTTTAAAGATGTATTTATTTATTCATGACAGACACAGAGAGAGACAGACAGAGACATAGGCAGAGGGAGAAGCAGGCTCCTGGCAAGGAGCCCAATGTGGGATTCGATCCGGGACCTCAGGATCGCGCCCTGAGCTGAAGGCAGACCCTCAACCACTGAGCCACCCAGGAGTCCCAGTTAAAAAGTCCTCTTGCCCTCAAAGTTATTAAGTAGTTCTCCCATATTTTTCTAGTACCTTCACATTTAAATCTTTGATATATTTGGAACTCTGATGCTCAGTGTAAGGCATGAATCCACCTTCTTTTTCAGATGGCTGCTTGATTGTCTTAACATTGTTTAATGAATAATCTACCTTCATCATATATTAAATTCCCAATTTCATGGCACTTTATTTATATTTTATGATACTTCACAGTTGACGTGTGTTATGGTAATCTTTACAACAATAATGTATATGCATCTTTTGCAAATAAGCACACATTCTTTTTATCTCTTTATTAGTTCCCTAAGTGTAGCATACTTTCTGAGCTTTCAATACTTAAATTAAATATTTGACCTTGTTTTCAGCAACAATGAAGAGGGTGAAGAGGGTAAAAATGTGTTTTGTCAAAGCAAAGCTGAAACTAAGACTTGTTCTTATCTAGGTATTTGGGTTTCAGGGCCAACTACTAATCATAGGTTTACAAGGATTCTTAGTAAACAACATTTATTTCCTAATGAGATAGACCTATCAAAAACAGGCATATCCATTATAACACTGAAACAAATTATTGTTGCCAGCAGTTTTCCTTATAATTAATGTAGATCTCTCTTTAACATTCCAGAGGACCTGACTGGGACACTGAATTATATGATGAAGAAAGTGCAACAGTCCAAGAGCTGCTTACTGAACTGTATGGCAAAGTTGGAGAAATTCGTCACTGGGGCCTGATCCGATACATCTCTGGAATCTTAAGGAAGAAGGTGGAAGCACTTGATGAGGTACTATGAATTCTTCTTGAATTTATACCAAATCTAAATGGAGATGCTTTTTAAAAATTGGTTTCTGTAATTGATTTTTAAGGCAACCACAGCATCTAATCATTTGAGATGTCTTTCTCACACAAAGTCGCTGATACTCAATTAGCTTTTTATTTTTGAATGCCAAATATACAATACTGAAGTTTATAAATGATAAGAATTCCATAGCTTAAGAATGAATTTACAGTAGGTTTGAAGTTCCTACCTCTTAGGAGATAAAAATACCTCATTGTTTCTTCCTAAAAATCTCTTTCATCTGGTCTACATGGTATTTCCTGGAAAGAGGGTTTGATATGTCAATAAATTAAGCAGGAGCAAAGGTCTGTAGGCCGAGAAAAGTAATTGTCATGGGAAGTGGAGGTGTTATGGGAAGGATAATGCTATTATGCTATCCTTCTTAGGCCTGCACAGCCCTTCTCTCCCATCAGAAACATTTGACAGTGGGACTCCCTCCAGAACCTCGAGAGAAGACCATCTCTGCGTGAGTACAGCTTTAGGTTGGGTTTGATCGAGCTGCTCTAAACCTTTAAAGAGCTGTGTGGACTGATCATAATTCTCTTGCTCTAATCTGACAGTGGATGATAATGTCCTACATGTGTGGGCTTCTGTCAGAGACACTTGGCATGAGAATGTTGATAATGACAGGGCACAAGTAAATGGAAGAGTAAATTCACAGAAAGTAGTACACAAATATAGTTTGCTTTTTAGGGTTTTGTTGTTGTTGATGTTGGTAGTGGTGGTTTTGGGTTTTGTGTTTATTTTTTACTTACTGGCTTTTCCAACCTCCCACCCAAAAGCAGTCCAAAACAGGGTAGGCAACTAGAATTAGCACCCACAAAACATCCACTATACTCTAGGCTCTCTTCCAGGCCTCTCTTTGGCTTGTAGATGGCTGTCTTTTCACTATGTCTCTTCACATTTCTTCCCTCTATATGCGTCTTTGTGTCCAAATTTCCCAAATTTTTATATAATAACACTAGGCATATTGGATTAGGGCCACTCAATGACCTTACTTTAATTTAATTACCTCTGTAAAAAAAAACCTCATCTCCAAATAAGGTCATACTCTAAGGTACTCTGGGCTAGGATTTCAACATGTGAACTTTGACAGGACACAATTCAACCCATAATACCTTACTCTAGGCAAACAGAACCTTTTTATCACAAATCAGATCAATTTTGTGACTACCATGGCAATCCAAAAGAACATGGCATGGTCCAAGCTCCATTCCCCCAGGGCGCTTAGTATGAGCAGGAAAGCCAGAAGTGTGGGAAGACATATGCGTGTGTGTGTGTGTGTGTGTGTGTAAATTGATGAAACATAATCAATATAACTAAGGTGGGATCATAAAGTAATAAAATGGTTTCCAAAAGGCACAGCTTAAATTTAGTCTATTACTTTCTAGCCATAATAGTTACTTGTCATATGTTAAGAATTAACCATGAAAGACTGATCTGGAATGACCTCATGGGGTGAGTTTTAAATAAAATTTTGAAGTAGAAGGGCAATCCAGGTTTAGAGAGGAGAGAGTAGAGCTCTCCTGAGTTGATAACAGGCCAAAGTGGAATGGGGAGGCAATGAACTTTAAAGACTGAAAGAACCAAATGTAGTGATGATGAGATATTGAAGCAGTGACTTGAACTTGGAAGATTTTTTAATTTTCTTCGTGTATTTAAGCTAAATAGTCACAGAATTTTGTCTTTCTTCACTGTCTTCTCCCTCAGACCTCTGCCCTATGAAGTGCTCACTCGGCTGATAGATGAGGCTAGTGAAGGGGACATGAGCATCTCAATCCTTACACAGGTGAGCAGAATTATGACACCTGATATGGTGATCAATATTTTTGTTTTCAATTGATCTGGCAATTTCCAAAGACTACAAAGTGGGCTTTGTGAAACTTGGACCATAATTTTTTCTATACTCATTCCATGCACAGGAAATAATGGTATATCTAGCCATGTATATGCGAACTCAGCCTGGCCTCTTCGCTGAAATGTTTCGACTTCGAATTGGTCTAATCATACAAGTTATGGCAACAGAACTGGCCCATTCCCTTCGATGCTCAGGTACTTAATGACTATTTTCGGCAGAATTCACTTTTAATGTAGGTCTATTGAATTTTGGATCAGGAGGTAAAGAAAGTGAAAACATTTTATCAGTAGCTCAGAAGCTGCATATAGCAATCTTGTTCCCATGCTAGTCAACCTGTATACAAATCATGAGACTGATATGACAAATTTATGTATTAGCTCTGCACTTCAATATTTCACCTCTTGGGGGCTCTGCACTCCACATTACGTTCCTTCTAACTCCTAGAGTGAGCCTAAGTGTGCATCAAATTTGAGTGTGACAGACAGTTTGATTCTGACTCAGTCAGTGCAGCTTCTCGACCCCAGATTAAGTCACTGAAGCAGTGACCATACTGTCATTATTCTGTCTAGTAAACAACAGGACTGAATAAAGGAATGCCATATTTCTATTAATATTTATCTGACAGAACTCTCTTTGAAATTAACTATAGTAAAAAAAAAGAAATTAACTATAGTTATATTTGGCAAGTTAACAGGTTTAGTTAGAAGAAAAGCAGGGGCCTGTGGAAGCTGTGGCACAAAATTGTATAAAGTGTAAGGGAGGGAAAGGGACCCCCCCTCCCCGGCATGACAGGATTATTTTTTCCATTGGTATTTATTTGATTTCAATAAGAATGGTACAAAAATGAAATCGGATTTGCAAAACTCAATTTTAGCCATTATTTCTGTTACATTTCCCTGAAAGGCTTTTTAAAAAAGATTTTATTTACTCATGAATGACACACACAGAGAGAGGCAGAGACAAAGGCAGAGGGAGAAGCAAGCTATGCGATGTGAGACTCAAACTCAGGCTCCCAGGACCCTGGGATCAGGACCTGAGCCAAAGGCAGATGCTCAACCACTGAGCCACCCAGGTGCCCCTCCCTGAAAGGCTTTTAATTGAGCTACTAACAAATAGCTAAATTTATTGGCTTGAGTCTAACCTAAATTACATAAGATAATCTATATTAAAATAACCCTTTAAAAGAGCTAATGAAAAATAAATAAATAAAAAATAAAAGAGCTAATGATGATTTTCTACCTACCATATGTCAGACTGTGCTTTTTGCTTTATGTTTACATACATAATCTTTATGACCACCCTCTGGAGAAGGTATATACATGTATATATATACATATGTACACACACACACACATATATATGTGTATATATATATATATATATTCTCTAGCTATGATATGCAGGGGTGTTTTATTAGGGTCTAATTATTTAATAATAAACCTCAACAAGGGAAAAAATCCAAACATTCTTCACTTTTCTTTAATTGCCTATTACTGATTTTTTTCCCTGTGGATTCATCAAAACTATGGCTCTTTACTTCTTATGCAATAAAGTCAAGATCCCTGGGTCTGATATTCAAGACCCTCGACAGTCTGACCCCTACCTTTTACTACTTTCACAGTATTTTATCCATCACCATCCCTGGAGATTAATGTCTCCTCTTATTTCCAAAACGTTCGTTGTCTGTACTTCTCATTTGGCACTTAGTATAGCCATGTTTTATTGTTGTTTATCTTGTTTGCATGTGTAATCTCTCCCAAATAGTCGTTCAGCTTCTCAAGGTCAAAACCCATGTCATAACTGTTGGTTACTAGCATTGCGTAAAGTCATGACCTACATGTAGTAAGCTCTTATTAACTGTGATTTTTTTTCTTTTTCAAGTTTTTTTTTTTTGAAAGAAATAGGGTTTTTATTTTATTTATTTATTCATGACGGGGGGGGGCAGAGACACAGGCAGAGGGAGAAGCAGGCTTCACGCAGGGAGTCCGATGTGGGACTCGATCCGGGGTCTCCAGGATCACGCCCTGAGCTAAAAGCAGCGCTAAACTGCTGAGCCACCCGGGCTGCCCCTTTTTAAAGTTTTTATTTAAGTTCCAGTTAGTCAACATACAGAGTAATATTAGTTTCAGGCCAAGAATTTAGTGATTCATCACTTACATACAACACCCTGTGCTCATCACTATAAGTGCCTTACATAGTACCCATCACCCATTTAACCCATCCCCTGCCCACCTCCTATCTAGTAACCCTCAGTCTGTTCTTTATAGTTAAGAGTCTGTTTTCTCTTTCTTTCTCCTGTGTTCATCTGTGTTGTTTCTTAAATTTCACATATGAGTGAAATCATATATTTGTCTTTCTCTGACTGACTTATTTTGCTTAGAATAATACTCTCTAGCTCCATCCACATCGTTATAAATAGTAAGATTTGATTCTTTTTGATGGCTGAGTAATATTCCACTATATATGTATGTACATACACACACACACACACAAAGATATATACCACTTCTTTATTCATTCATCAGTCAATGGGTATTTTGGCTCTTTCCATAATTTGGGTATTGTTGATAATGCTGCTATAAACATCAAGGTGCATGTATCCCTTCCAATCAGTATTTTCATATCCTTTGGGTAAATACCTAGGTAGTGCAATTGGTAGATCGTAGAGTAGTTCTATTTTTAACTTTTTGAGGGACTTCCATATTATTTTCCAGAGTGGCTATACCAGTTTGCATTCCCACTGGCAATGTAAGAGGGTTCCCCTTTCTCCACATCCTCACTAACACCTGTTGTTTCCAGCGTTAATTTTAGCTACTCTGTCAAGTGTGAGGTAGTATCTCATTGTAGTTTTAATTTGTATTTCCCTGATGGTCAGTGATGTTGTGCATCTTTTCATGCATCTGTTGGCTATTTTTATGTCTTCTTTGGAAAAATATCCATTCATGTCTTCTTAACTGGATTATTTGCTTTTTGGATGTTGAGTTTGATAAGTCCTTTATAGATTGTGGATACTAACCCTTTATCAGATATGTTGTTTGCAGATATATTCTGCCATTCCATAGCCTGACTTTTAGTTTTGATTATTTCCTTTGCTGTGCAGCACCTTTTTATTTTGGTGTAGCCCTAATAGTTTATTTTTGCTTTTGTTCCTCTTGCCTCAGGAGATACATCTATAAAGAAGTTGCCACAACTGATGTCAAAGAGGTTACTGCCTGTGCTATCTTCTAGGATTTTTATGATTTTCAGTTTCCCATTTAGGTCTTTCATCCGTTTTGAATTTATTTTTGTGTATGGTGTAAGAAAGTGGTCCAGATACATTCTTTTACATGTTGCTGTCCAATTTTCCTGACACCATTTGTTGAAGACACTGTCTTTTTTCCATTGGATATTCTTTCTTGCTGTGTTAAAGATTAGTTGACCATATAGTTGTAGGTTCATTTCTGGGTTTCCTATTCTGTTTCATTGATCTATGTGTCTATTTTTGTGCCAGTACCACACTGTCTTGATCACTACAGCTTTATAATATAACTTGAAATTGTGTTGCCTCCAGGTTTGCTTTTCTTTTTCAAGATAGCTTCGCCTATTTGGAATCTTTTATGGTTCCATACAAACTTTAGAATTGTCTGTCAAAAATGCTGGTGGTATTTTGATAGGGATTGCAATAAATCTGTAGATTGCCTTGGGAAGTATAGACATTTTAACAATTTTTGTTCTTTCTAATCCATGAGCATGGAATGATTTTCAATTTCTTTGTGTCATCTCCAATTTTTTAGTGTTTTATAGCTTTCAGAGTACAAATCTTTTACAAAATATGAAACAATTCACAAATTTTGCATGTCATCCTTGCTGAGGGGCCAAACTAACCGTCTCTGTGTCATTCCAATTTTAGTATATATGCTGCTGAAGCGAGTATTGTCTGTTAATGATTTTTTTTAAAAGTCCAATCTTCTCGATATTCTTCATGGTTTGAGAGATGCATATCTATTCTCTTTTTAGTCTCTATATTTGCAGACTGAGTTTTTATTATTTTAATCCATCTGCATGTATATATTCATTGCTTTTCTCTGACTGGCTTTCAGTTCTATATTTCTCCTTTCATTCTTTCAACCTTCAAATAAAGATTCTGCTGAGTACCCTAATGGTGTGGAAGGAGGATGAAGAAGAAATCAAGAATCTGGTTAACCTGTAAACTGGATTAGTCCTTAAATTACTAAGAATCTATTGCAGTACTAACAGTATGGTGCTAAAAATTAAATCTATCTATTTTTCCAATCAATCAAGTGACTCAGAAGTTCTAAGAAAGATAGGAAATAGAGAAAAAATAGGGTGGATATGGCAGACCAACTATAGTCCTCTGTCCTAACATTTCTTTTTTTAATTTAAATTCAATTAATTAACATATAGTGTATTATTAGTTTCAGAGGTAGAGTTTAGTGATTCATCGCTTGTGTGCTTGTTACATCAAGTGCTCTCCTTAATGCCCATCACCCAGTTACCCCATCCTCCCAACCACCTACCCTCCAGCAACCCTCAGTTTATTTCCTATAGTTCAGAGTCTCTAATGGTTTGTCTTCCTCTCTGATTTCATCTTATTTTATTTTCCCCTCCCTTCCCCTATGATCATTTGTTTTGTTTCTTAAATTCCACATATGAGTGAAACCATATGATAATTATCTTTCTCTAGTTGACTTACTTTGCTTAACATAATACCCTCTAGTTCCATCCATGTCGTTGCAAATGGTAAGATTTCGTTTTTTTGATGGCTGAGTAATATTCTATTGTATGTATATACCACATCTTCTTTATCCATTCATCTGCTGATGAATCCACCCATCTGCTGATGGACATCTGGGTTCTTTCCATATTTTGGTTATTGTGGACATTGCTGCTTTAAACATTGGTGTACAGGTGCCCCTTTGAATCACTATGTTTGTATTCTTTGGATAAATAGCTATAGTGCAATTGCTGGGTTGTAGGGTAGCTCTATTTTTAACTTTTTGAGGAACCTCCATATTGTTTTCCAGAGTGGGTATACTAGCTTGCATTCCCACCAAGTATGTGAGAGGGTTCACCTTTCTCTCCACCCTTATCAAAATCTGTTTGTTTCCTGATTTGTTAATTGTAGCCATTCTGACTAGTATGAGGTGGAGTCTCATTGTGGTTTTGGTTTGTAATTCCCTGATGCTGAGTGATGTTGAGCATTTTTTCATGTGTCTGTCGGCAATTTGTATATCTTCTTTGGAGAAATGCCTGTCCGTGTCTTCTGCCCATTTTTTGACTGGATTATTTATTTTGGGGGGTTTGAGGTTGATTAAGTTCCTTATAGATTTTTGGATAAAAGGTTAGTACCTTTTATCTGGTAAGACATTTGCAAATATCTTCTCCCATTCCGTAAGTTGTTTTTTAGTTTTGTTGACTGGTTCATTTGCTGGGCAAAAGCTTTTTATCTTAAGTCACAATAGTTCATTCTTGCTTTTGTTCCCCTGGCCTTTGTTCCAAGGGTGGTTCAACATGAGCATATCAATGTGATATACCATATTAGTAAAAGAAAGGACAAGAACCATATGATCCTCTCAATAGATGCAGAAAAAGCATTTGACAAAGTACAGCATCCTTTCTTGATTAAAACTCTACACAGTGTATGGATAGAGGGAACATACTTCAATATTATAAAGGCCATGTATGAAAAAACCCACAGCGAATATCATCCTCAATGGGGAAAAACTGAGAGCTTTTCCCCTAAGGTCAGGTACATGACAGGGATGTCCACTCTCACCACTGCTGTTCAACATAGTACTGGAAGTCCTAGCCTCATTAATCAGACATTAAAAAGAAATAAAAGGCTCCAAATCGGCAAAAAAAGAAGTCAAACTTTCACTCTTCACAGATGACATGATATCCTATGTTGAAAACCCAAAAGACTCCACCCCAAAATTGCTAGAACTCATACAGGAATTCAGCAAAGCGGCGGGTTATAAAAATCAATTCACAGAAGTCAACTGCATTTCTATACACTAACAATGTCCTAACATTTCTGATGACTAGCTGAGGAAGCCACAGACAGCCTAATGAATCTTAGTCCTTCAGCCATGAAGAACCTCCTGCATCACATTCTCAGTGGCAAGGAGTTTGGAGTGGAACGAAGTGGTAAGATTTAGTTACAGCATTTCCATTTTAGAGTGTTAGTTTTGTCTCATTGATTTTAAAATATGTTTCTTTTATCAGAGGAACCTTTCCCCCAACTAAATAGAACCTCAATATATGAAACAGTTAAAAGCAAAGCTGTCTTCTGTAACAAGATTTGGAAACTACTCTATGTCTCTTTTTTCTCCTTAAATGATATATCATCAAAGTAGATTACTATCATGTTTTGCTTTGAACTGTTCTATCTATTCCTTTACATTATCCTAAATCCCTACTGTAGGACAACAAACAAGCCCATCATTTGGAACTTTTTTTGTATTCCATTTGGCAGTAATTCAGTAGCAATTACAGTGGTATGTCTATGAATATGTAGCTGTTACAGTGCATCTGATATATCTTTTTACCTTTGAATTCAGATACATCTTGGGGTCCATCAAAAATTAAGCCTACACCTGCACTTGGTGGTTTGGCAGTGGTATTTGATATCAAGTATCTAAAACGGGGCAAATGAAAAAGGTCATGCTCAACTTTTAGGCTTAGGATAAATAAATACTTAATGTCAGATGAATGGATATTAGACCCTAGAGTGGTAACGGAAAGTTATAAAGCAGTGCTTCTTCAGCCTTACTGTGCATAAGAATCACTTGGGGAACTTGCTAAAATGCAAACTGATTCAGTAGGCCTGGAGTGTGACCCAAGATTCTACTAACAAAATCCTAGGTGATGCTGATGCTGCTGGTCTGTGGACCACACTTTGAATAACAAGGTTGTAGTTGATTAGTTGTATTTTATTATTATTAACCTAAAAGGAGGACATATATCTAAGTCTTTTAAGCATGGTGGAGAAAGTAATTTGAACCTGATTATCCTCTCACTTTCTGTTTAATCTGTCGTGCTATGTAGTTCGTCCCACTGATTCAAATGTTAGCCCTGCTATTTCTATCCATGAGATTGGTGCTGTTGGAGCAACCAAAACAGAACGAACTGGAATAATGCAATTAAAAAGTGAGATAAAGCAGGTAAGACATCTTGGGCTATCTTGAAAGATTAGCTGGGATATTGTCATGCTTAACATTCTTTTGAAATCAGACTTTGTTGGGATCGTGTATTTTTTTCACATCCTGCATTTAATTGGAGCCATTTCTTTTTCAGGTGGAATTTCGTAGACTATCTGTCTCAACTGAGAGTCAGGTGAAACAACTAGGGATCCTTTAACATAATTTAACCTGCCTTTATTCTATATAACATGCATGAGCCCATGGCCTTTTTACAAATAAGATAACAAACTACACAGTAGCTTGTTTGATTCTCTTTTGTAGTATTCATTTTATGGATAGCTTTCCTTTTCTGGACCAAACTATTTTGCTAATTTTAGGAGGAAAGTAATTTGTTTTTGATAACAAGAAGTTGTTCCTCTTTTTAGAATTAACATATAATTTTGGAATTAATTTTCTTTATGAAACTAGACTCCAATTCCTTGCTTTTAAGAACAGATACTAGGGAAAACCCCAGGATAGGGGAGGGACTTTTAAAAACTCTACTTTCAGGTCCTGTCCTCAAATTAGATTTTTATCATTGTCATGATAGAGGTATACAAAAGGTGTACGGACACATACAGGAAAAAACATCTAAGTCAGTCTGGGAGTTGGTGGGAGTCATCAAACATCATACTGTAGCCTAGTCACTACTTTTTCACTATGGATGAAAATAGGCAAATTATTATGCTCTACAAAGAAATACTTAATATAAACCTCCATAACTTCTTTCAAAACTCTGGGAAACGTGATTTCAGAGTATCTAAGCTGAGAAGGTACTGATTTGGTCTCCCCTAGTAGCACTTCTTATGAAAATCTTAAAACTACTCCTCCTGCCTTCAAAATTAATTTATGGTAGCTTGAAGAATTGAAGCACATCTGGAAGAGGAGAGACAAAATGGAAAGTTTGTTTGTTTGGGGTTTTGTAGTAGTCAGAACCATTTAGGACAAGAATGAGACCAATGCTTGAAGTTCAATTTGAAGAAAAGTTTTCATATTTATATTATGCAAGGGCAAGAACTGAATGGAATAAGAAAGGGCCTTGTAATAGAAAAATGTTCATCACTCCAGGTTTTTTCGCAGATAATTTGGATAATCTGAACATTTTCCAATCTGAAAGGTGAAAGAACTGTGCCTCATACTAAAGAGTTAAACTGATACTGTTGGTAAACAATCCTTGTTTTGGCTGAAGATGATTGGCTAAACATTTCCAGTTGTTTAGAGTTGCACAGTATTACTTACAAGTTCATTATATATTTAGAACTTGAAGTCTGTGTTCCCAGCTAGATTACTATGATATTAAGAACTTGACCTATCCAGCTATATCATTTAATTCTTTTTTTTTTACACATCCACTATCTATAGGACTTCAAGAAAGCCCAAATCATTAAGAATGTAATTTAGAGGATTGAAGGCCGTAAATTTTCATTACTTTCTAATTTCTAATTATTGGTTTCCACACTTACCTGCCTCTCTGATATTTTATGTTGTTCTAAATCTTTGTCTTGGGCAGCCTGGTGGCTCAGCAGTTTAGCACCGCTTTCAGCCCAGGGCCTGATCCTGGAGACCTGGGATCGAGTCCCACGTCGGGTTCCCTGCATGGAGCCTGCTTCTCCCTCTGCCTGTGTCTCTGACTCTTTCTGTGTGTGTCTCTCACGAATAAATAAAATCTTTTAAAAAAATAAATAAATCCTCGTCTCTACCACTCACCAATTCCCTTTTTTCTGATCATGGAAAACATATTTTTAAAGGAAGGGTTTTTTTACCCTTTACCATGACTTCTATCTAGAGTAAGGCTCTTTCATCAGCTTTTTAAATATCATACTGGCTAGTTACTTGAATTATCTGTAATTTTACTCTACTAATAACTTTTTAAAACACAAAAAAATGTTTGCCTTGCCTCATCACTCTTAAAATCTTATTTTCTCAATTTTTTTTATAGTCCAATGGTGGTCATCCCTTGGGTATAGATTTGATGTCACCGTCTTTTCTGGTAACTGCTGTTATATTATATACCAATCACAAGTGCTTTGAGTGTGCTGTTATATAATTCATGCCATACCCTGACTGAAAAAGAAAACAAATGAATCAAAAACTAAAATAAGTATAAATCAACTTCATGTATAGAGGTAAAATCTTTCCATTTGTTTTCCCAAAAGGGCAAGGAAGGCAGTTCAACTCCAGCCTCTTTTCCATTTCAGAAAGCAAAATTCAATTTATTAAGTATTTGTTAGGTGTCTGTTTATGCATTTATTCTTTCAACTAATTAATTGCATGCCTACTATGTGCCAGGCACTGTACTAGATGGTATCAGCATCCCCTGGGAACTTCTTAGAAATGTAAAATCTTGGTCCCCACCCTAGGCCTACTGGATCAGAAAGGCATGAGTGAGGCCTAGCAATCTGTGTTTCAATATGCTTTCTAGGTGATTCTCATGCACCTTTAAGTTTGAAAACCACTGGATTAGCTATTATTCTGATTATTAATTTGTTTAGTAAATATTAATTGACTAACAATTTTATGCCAGGCACTGGAAATAAAATAGGGAACAAAGCACATATGGTCCTTTCCCTCATGAAGTTTACATTTTAGGAAGACTGATCTTGGATTAAATTTCCTTGGTTTAAAGTAATGATTTCTTAAATCAATTTCTTAAACTGAAGAGATTAAGGCAACTCCAACTTTGGTCTTTCTTTTTTTTTTAAGATTGTATTAGCTCTCATGGGTCCCTTGAATTTCCATATGAATGTTAGGATAAGCTTGTCAATTTCTGCAAAGAACCCAATTGGAATTATGATGAAGATTGTGTTCAATCTGTAGATAAATTTCAAGAGTATTGCCATCTTAACAATGTTAAGTCTTCTGACCTATCAACCTGGGATATCTTTCCATTTATTTAGGTCTTTAAATTCTTTCAACATGACTTACAGTTTTCAGAGTATGTGTTTTACACTTCTTTTGTTAAATTTATTCCTAAGTATTTTATTCTTTCAGATGCTATTTTAAATGAAATTGTTTTCTTAATTTCATTTTCAGACTGTTGATTGCTACTATTTAGAAATACAATTGGTTTTTATATTGATCTTATATTGTGCAATTTTACTGAACTCATTTATTAGTTCTAATTGTTTTTCCATGAATTCCTTCTATATATGATCATGTCATCTGCAGATGTAGTTTTACTTCTTCCTTTCCATCCTGGATGATTTTTATTTCTTTTCTTGCTTAATAGCATTGGATAGAACCTCCAGTGCAATGCTGATTAAAAGTAGCAAGAGTAAAAAACTTTTTTTTGGAGAGTAAGAGAGAGCACACGTTGGGGGTGAGGGAGGAGGGGCAGAGGGAGAGAGAGAAAGAAAGAGAGAGAGAATCTTAAGCAGGTTCCATGCCCGACATGGAGCCTAACACAGGGCTTGATTTCACGACCCTGAGATCATGACCTGAGCCAAAATCAAAAGTTGGATGCCTTTTTTTTTTTTAAAGTTGGATGCTTACCTGACTAATCCATCCAGGCATAATAGAAGCATTTATAACGTAAATTTCTCTTTAAGCACTGTTTTAGTGCATCCCTTAAGTTTTGATATGTTGTATTTTCATTTTCATTTATCTCAGAGTGTCATCAAATTTTCCTTGTGATTTCCTTCTTAAGTCACCAGTTATTTAGATGTGTATTGTCTAATTTCCACATATTTGTAAATTTCCTAAATGTCCTTCTGTTACTGATTTCTAAATTTAATTTCATTGTAGTCAGAGAACATGCTTTGTCTGATTTCAATTCTTTTAATTTGATTGAGGCTTGTCTTATAGCCCATAAAAGCAACAAACTAAACCATAGACCAGCTAGAAGTTTAACAGAGAGATAACCAAGGAAGGAGACACCTAAGAAGCTCCCAGATGATCAGTATTTTTATGGCTCTTTTGTAAGTATCACTAGATTGCTTTCTAAAAGGATGGTACCAGTTTACGTTGTTTCTAGCTATTCAGAGGTCTACTGCTTCACTGTGACTTATTTATCTTGGGTATTATACTTAATATGTGGTTTCTAATTCTAGCGTGTTCATTATTCACCATGCCTATAATACTTTATCAGAGGAACAGAGATGACTTTTGCTTTCTATTCTTTCCTCTCCTCTTCTCCCAAGTCACCTGGACCATCTGTGGCTCCAAGTATTGGGTCCTTTCCTAGTGCATATGGTCAACAGACATCTAAAGATCGTCAAGGTCAGTGGCAACGCCGAAGGCGGCTAGATGGAGCACTGAACAGAGTCCCAGTTGGATTTTATCAAAAAGTATGGAAAGTTTTACAGAAGGTGAGCATAACACATTGCAGATGTCTATTTATTTTCCCCCTTGATATCTTCAGTCTCCTTGGCTGAAATATGACATGACTGTGACATCACTACAATTATGTAAATGTCATATACTCCTATGGACAAAGCCTAGAAAAAGACCTAATCAATGAAGTTGATTTGTTATTTTGATATTATGTAAGACTTAGTCTTTTTTATATTATTGTTTATAAATTAGATTTCAAAAATCATCACTTCTCTGCTTTTGGCCATAGTTGAACATTGTTGGATACTGTGATACATTTGCTCTGTATCAAATTTGGTGACAAAGAGCCCACTTTTTGTAGCTATTGTAGAGTGGAAAATGTTATTTGTAGCAATGCTCTGATGCTATTGTAAAATGACTGTGGTATCGTGGGAGCTAGTGTAAGAAGGCTTAACTTCTATTTTTTCTTGGGTGAAAACTACTAAATAAATGCAAGATCATAATGATGCTAATGGTCCGAGGACTCTGTTGGTGTGACCAATTTTTGTTATTCTTTCAAAGGCCTAGTTTGCCAAAGACACTTAAGGGGATGTCACACCACTATGATTGTGACAGTTTTAGAGGGCCAAGAAGACCACTGTACTTGTTCATAGGTTTCATTTATAGTCTCTTAGGTGCCACTTCATCGCCCTTGGCAAGGACCTGAAGAAAATTTCATCCAGGACTTCAAAACCTTTAGTTATGTTTCTCCTTTTAGCACACTGATATTCTTCCAGGTACAGAAACAGGTGATCTTTTAGAAAGGTAAAAGTTGATTCCTCTGACTACCAGCTTTGGCAATCTTCTTTTCTTTTCTTTTTTTTTTTTTTTTCTTTCAGACACTGATTATCTTTTATTTATTTTTTTTAATTTATTTTTTATTGGTGTTCAATTTACTAACATACAGAATAACCCCCAAGCCCATCACCCATTCACTCCCACCCCCCGCCCTCCTCCCCTTCTACCACCCCTAGTTCGTTTCCCAGAGTTAGCAGTCTTTACGTTCTGTCTCCCTTTCTGATATTTCCCACACATTTCTTCTCCCTTCCCTTATATTCCCTTTCACTATTATTTATATTCCCCAAATGAATGAGAACATATAATGTTTGTCCTTCTCCAACTGACTTACTTCACTCAGCATAATACCCTCCAGTTCCATCCACGTTGAAGCAAATGGTGGGTATTTGTCATTTCTAATAGCTGAGTAATATTCCATTGTATACATAAACCACATCTTCTTTATCCATTCATCTTTCGTTGGACACCGAGGCTCCTTCCACAGTTGGCTATCGTGGCCATAGTAACTTCTTGCAAGATACATCCACGAAGGCAAAAGAAACAAAAGCAAAAATGAACTATTGGGACTTCATCAAGATAAGAAGCTTTTGCACAGCAAAGGATACAGTCAACAAAACTCAAAGACAACCTACAGAATGGGAGAAGATATTTGCAAATGACATATCAGATAAAGGGCTAGTTTCCAAGATCTATAAAGAACTTATCAAACTCAACACCAAAGAAACAAACAATCCAATCATGAAATGGGCAAAAGACATGAACAGAAATCTCACAGAGGAAGACATAGACATGGCCAACATGCACATGAGAAAATGCTCTGCATCACTTGCCATCAGGGAAATACAAATCAAAACCACAATGAGATACCACCTCACACCAGTGAGAATGGGGAAAATTAACAAGGCAGGAAACAACAAATGTTGGAGAGGATGCGGAGAAAAGGGAACCCTCATACACTGTTGGTGGGAATGTGAACTGGTGCAGCCACTCTGGAAAACTGTGTGGAGGTTCCTCAAACAGTTAAAAATATACCTGCCCTACGACCCAGCAATTGCACTGTTGGGGATTTACCCCAAAGATACAAATGCAATGAAACGCCGGGACACCTGCACCCCGATGTTTATGGCAATCTTCTTTTCAAAGAGTACTTAAAACTTGCTTTCTTCCGTCTAACTTCTACAGACAGGTAGTTTACCTGTGCAGTGATGCCTGGGCTATCACAATTAGATTCCACAGACATGTAGTAAGTGCTGTTCTACCCCAGATACCATGGAAGGTATCTGTTCTGGTCACTAAGGAGTTTAATCCATACTTATCTTCTTAAACAGGAGCTATGATGCAAACCCAAAATGTGTTATGATAAAGGTGCAAAACCACAAGGCCTTGAGAATATAAGAAAAGGAACATTTAAATATGACTAGGAAGACTGAGTATTTTGTGGCATAATCAAAACATGAAATGAAATCCTGATGTGAGAGGAAAAACAAATGTCCTCTGCTGTTTCATTCCATTCGTTTTAAAGTATGAATGTAACATAATTACTTTGCACATACATTTGCAGACTAGTAATTCTCTGTGCAAGGACTGTTATTTGGCATATGAAACTTGGGATAGAAGTGTCTGGTACCAGAGTCAGTAAACCTGTGGGATTGGAATCTTTGTCTGTGGCTTAATATATATTGTTTTGATTTATTTGACATCTAAAAGGGCAAGTCATTAATTCCTATTGCTTTTTAATAATTGAGTTGATGGTGAGAGAGAAGATAAAATATCATTCATTTGTATATTTCTTGAGCATTTACTGTGCACTGGACACTGTCCTAGCTGCTCACAGCAATACAGTAAAGAACAAAATAGACAACAGTCTCTGTTGTTATGGAATTTACATTCTGCTAGGGAGAGACAAGCAGTAAATAGTAAACATAATAAATAGGTAAATTATGTAGAATGTTAAAAGATGGCAATACTATAGAAAAAAGTACAGTAGGGTGAGGGCATGAAGAATGCTGATGGAGGGACCCTAACTAGAAAAAGCAACTATGCCTGTCTGAAGATGCAGATTTTGAGTTTTATTCAGCCTAAAAATCTTTCTGAAAACCTATTTGTGATGAGTCTGGGACCTAGCATGATATTCTCTCTGGTAGTCTCTGAATGTTTGGGGCTAGCCTCTCCCAGAAGGTAGACTGTCTCTATATCCCTTCCACTCCTTTAAATAGAGGGTAAATCTTGCATGTCTTGTAGTCCAACCCTGCTTATTGCCACATAGTAATCATAACCCCTTGGCAAGGACACTTGGGCTATAGTGCTCTTCACTGGCCTATGATTACTCAGCATCTACCTCATGGAGTACACTTAGAAATACTAAGTGTCTCCTTACAGGCCCCCAGTTGTCAGCATATCCTTGGTGACATCATGTTTTTGCTGTTTTGCAGTGTCATGGACTCTCTGTGGAAGGTTTTGTTCTTCCTTCTTCAACCACTAGAGAGGTGAGATTCTGTGTCTTTCACATATATGTGATTGATGGTTTGTGTAGCTAACGCAGTGATCATTTTTAAAAATAATGGTTCTATGAGTCTAAATAAACATGAAATGCATTGAAGAAAAGAGAGAATGTTCTTTAAAAACAGAATGGGAATATGAGAGAGCAATTATGTATTATATTAATTATATAAGGACAGCCTTGCTTAATGGTTGACTAAATTAGGCTGGTTTATGTGAGTGTTGCCAGATTTGGAGAGGGCAGACAAGATAGAAATCTAAGAATGGATGACATCTCATGCCCCCATCCTTCTAATCCCCCACTTTTCTCTAGTAAGATGCTTCTAGACTTTTAGATTATGAACTAGTAGTCCTCACCTCTAACTCTGTGCCACAGCAACCTGAGCTCCCAACTCCAATTTAGCAAATTAAAATCTCCAGAGATGGGCCTGAGCATCTGTACTTTAAAAGAAATCCTTAGAATGAGTCTGATTTATAACCATGGTTGGAAAACTTGCTATAAACCACAGACATGTATTATCGGGTGGTTTTATATATTCCTTTTTGCCCAGTCACATAGAAATTATAAAGAAATAGCCTTGGGGCACCTGGATGGCTCAGTAGTTGAGCATCTGCCTTTGGCTTAGGTCGTGATCCCAGGGTCCTAGGATCGAGTCCCGCATCAGGCTCCCCTCGGGGAGCCTGCTTCTCCCTCTGCCTATGTTTCTGCCTTTCTCTCTGTGTATCTCATGAATAAATAAATAAAATCTTCTTAACAAAAAGAAATTGACTTTATACAAAATCAACAGAGGAACTAGAATTAGCAAATTAGGAATAGTAAGATTGGAAAGAAAATTCTCAAAAACACTGGAGTTGTTGCAGATAATGGTTGGAGGGGCGGGTGCAAAAAGCTAATGCTATGCTTCAGGGCTTCACTCTTGCCTGTAAGCCTCTCCTCTAATAAAGAACACTGTGTCCTCTATTTGTCCTTTCTCTGCTTTTAAGCAAGGTTGAAATGTTAATATAATTAATAACAATACATACCTGAATGGTACCTTTAAGAATCTTCAAAGTACCTTCACACATTCTTTAATTTGATCATCAACACAGGTATGTGAGACAGCTAAGGAAGGGATTGTAGTTCCCAGTTTACAGCTAAGGAAACAAATTTAGAGAAATGAATTGTTCAAGGTCATAGGACTAGTAACTGACAAAGATAGGACTTGAACCCTGGTCTTTAAAGTCCAAATCTACAGTTTCACCCTAAAGTCTATACTCACACAATTTTACCAAAAACTATTCCTCAATCCCCTTCACCCTAAAATAACTTATTTCTTCATGCCCATTTTAATCTAGCAGAATATAAATGTTTTTGCATAACTCTAGTCATCATGTAAATACAATTTTAAGTTCTGCATAAAATTTTCTTTTATGCACAGTTGTCCTACTTATTCTCTTAAATGGCTCTATAAAAACTCAGGAAGTTGCTGTTCCGTGATGTGCCATTATTTACACAACCAGTCCCATGTTTAGATTACTCTCAGTTTTATACTTGTGACTAATGCTGCTATAAATACTCTTGCACATAGGGCTTTTTTCTCTCTTGAATTATTAACTTAGGATGAACTCTCAGAAATAGAACTGTGGGTTAGAGGGCACTAGTGCTTTTATGACTCTTGTTATGCATTGCCAGATTGGCCTTCCAAAGAGATTGAACCAATTTACTCACTCCAGTACTTTAAAGAAGACTGAGCAGCGCTCTTGACTCCAGTGCCTTTACTGCCTTTCAGAAGAGGTGCCTCCTGGATGATGGGCTCTTAGGAATTGATTTTCTGTTTCTCTATCACAGATGACTCCAGGCGAGATTAAATTCTCTGTTCATGTGGAGTCTGTCCTGAATCGTGTACCTCAGCCTGAGTACCGCCAGCTTCTGGTAGAAGCCATCCTTGTCCTCACCATGATGGCAGATATTGAAATTCATAGTATCGGAAGCATCATTGCTGTGGAAAAAATAGTGCATATTGCTAATGACTTGTTCCTTCAAGAACAGGTAGGCAAACTGCAAACCTGTTGTTTTCTCAAAGGGGAATGTAGGACACTAACCTAACTGCATTCAGAACTCTTCACGCAGCCAAAGTCACTTTCTTGTGCCCTCTTACTCATAGCTCTTCTCTGGGCCCTCTTTGTAGTGGCTCTGAACACTGTTTGCAGAAGAAGTGGGCGGTGGGACGACCTCCATCTTTCACCAAGTGTTTTTATGATTGTGTTAGATAGTAAAGTTGCCTGGAACTCTGCAGGAGGTTTCTATGCTTTTCATCATATTTCAATCTTCTTATCCCATGACTTTCTATAGCAAGAAGGACTTAATAAGAGTCTATTGGATAGCATATCCTTTTTGGATTATTAAGGAAAAGAGAAGATTTGATTTTGCCTTGCTTTGGTTTTGTTTTTGCATTTGCTACTAACCTATATAGGAAAATATTAAAGGGAGCCTTTTAATTCTACATTTAAAAAGTTTTTCTCAGTGTACCTTCTTCCAGGAAATTAGCCACATTTAGGAAATGCAAACTATTTAATCAAAAGCTTTCCAAAAGGTTCCTAGATAAAGAATAGGACTACTAAGGTGAAGGGCATGCACTGTTGTCAATAGGAAAATCTCCAAAATATGTAATAGGCATTTCATCCTGTTAGGCACTGTGGGGGCAGTGCAAAAGAAATCAAAATTATTTTGATTTTCCAGGACGGTCCTAATTTTAAATATTCCAGATTGCTGTTAGTCTGTGTAATAGAAAATGTGATTCCTTTTAGGCATGGACTCTAGTCTGTTTGAATTAAGTTGACTTAGAAAGAAATAATAACCAAACACAAGATAAAATAATACATGCCAAAATCAGTAGTACTAGGAAGATTCAGACCAAAGTTCCTCTGGGATGGTTTATAGGTATTAACAATTGACTCTACAACTCGTTTAATTGTTGTGTTTACCTTTCAACAATTTTAAGCAATTAATACTTTTAAAATAATGCCATAGGATTTGGGTATCTAATACAAAATGCATGTACAGAAATTAATATTTCACATTTTGTACATAACTCTGGTCCCTTCCTACCTAAACAGCCTAAGATCCAACTAGTTGGTGATGGGGTGGAGGCTCTGAGTTATCCTAATCAGGACTTTAAGTAGTGGGATTAGTAATTTTTCCTTTCCCTTGTGTTCTCCCACCCTTAAAAACCAAACAGAAAACCCTCGGTGCAGATGATACCATGTTGGCAAAGGATCCTGCGTCTGGCATCTGTACTCTTCTGTATGACAGCGCACCCAGTGGCAGGTTTGGCACCATGACCTACCTCTCCAAGGCAGCTGCCACCTACGTACAGGAATTCCTGCCCCACAGCATCTGTGCCATGCAGTGAGGCCTTTGAGCCCTGGCTGCTGGGAGCCTTTTGACAGCTGGTTCCTGCCTCGGTTGATTGTGCATGGAACTGAGATATGTTGGCCTGATCACTCCTACCCTGCCCCTTTCCATCCCATCCCACCCAAGAGGCGGAATGAATTTTTCCGATAAACCAATTGCTTTAGAAGTGAACCCCTGGCCTGGAGGACTATGCTCACCCAGGCACTTCATCCGTAGGCCTTAATTCTTTCATGAACCATGAGAGTTTGCATGTGTTTTTTATTCTCTAGGTCTATTAACTACTGTGTGGAGAGCAGGTATTAATAATAACTTACTACTACAGTTCGGTGGTTCTTATGTATAGTTTTATCATGTGAATGAGTGGTGGGCACTTTGGGACATTATCTCAAGTGGGTAAACCCTAAATTGTTGGATTTTATACTGCCATAAATTGGAAATGTCTGTTCTAAGTGCCTTCTCTGGGGAAAAGAGAATACCAAATCATGGTTTCCTTCTTTACTCACATGTTGCCCCCACTGAGTGATGAACTCCTCTCTGTATAGAATTATTGTCCCTGCTTTTGCCTTCTCTGTATCTGCAGACATAATTGCTACTCTCCCTTTGGGGAAAAAGCAAAAAATGCAAGTTCAGTGTCTATATTTAAAAATTTCTATATCAATAACTGAAATCACACTTTATGAAGATTGTTGGTACTCAGAGATGTATCCACAGCAGAAAATGCAGAATAACCCAGGAGCCAGGAGTCCAATTCCAAAAAGGAAGGGAGAAGAGAAGATGCCTGTGTGCTGTCTTACACCTGGGGAGCAGAGAGGGAATCAGGTAGGTTAGTGCCCCGAAGAGAGCCTTGTGCACCAACTTTCGCCTCTGAAGAGTTGGCCCACACACAACACGCACAGGAATTGAAGTCTGTGTCTTTGGCAAAAAGGAATCCAGCAGTCCAGTCTACAGGTGCCTTACCAAGCAGTCCTTCCTTGGTGGTCATTACCTGTTTCTGTCTCACTCACCTACTCACCTTCTACAGCATCCAGCACCCCACCCACCACCAACTCCCTGCCCTCCCATCTGTTCTTAAACTCCTCACCTGCACTCCCCCCCCACTTGCCTCTAGTGTTCAGAGCTATGCATATTTTGATATCTGCTTCTTGTCAATACCTGCATTTGGGTACGTGTCTAAGCAGACATGGGAATTTTTGATGTGTCTGTATACCTATCTGTATCTACATTTGGCTGACTATGTAAATATGTGTTATGTGGATGGTAGTGACTGTGGCCTTGGGCTGACAGAGCAGGTGCAGTAGAGGAATCCTTGAGTCCTTTTCCCCAGTCCCGGGTTTAGATAGCCTTGTTTGAAGAATGTTTCACCTAACTCTGTCTTATTTTGGGCTGCTGTAACAAAATACTGTAGACTGGGTGCCATCAAAAACAAGCATTTATTTTTCACGTTTCTAGAGGCTGACAGGGCCAAGACCAATGTGCCTGCAGATTCAACACCTGGTGAAGCCCATCTTCCTGGTTTGCCAAAATGGCCACCTCCTTGCTGTGCGACTTCACATGGCAGAGAAAGGGGGGAGGGCGGGCACCCTCATCTCTTTTTCTTCTTAATGAGGCCACTAATTTTGTCATGTCATGACTTCATCTAATCCTGATTACCTTCCAAAGGCCTCCACCTCCTAATACTATTGTATTGGGGATGAAGGCTTCAAGATACGAATTTTGGAGGGAAACCAGTATTTATTGCATAGCACTTTCCTTGCCCTTATTTATGTGAAAAGACTCTTCTAATTTTCCTGTTTGCACTCAGGTAACTTCCTACTTTAATTATTTCCTTTCTTTCAGATCCTTCAGATTTTTCTCCAAGACTCAGGGTAGGGATGGGGAGTACTCTAAGAAATTCTCACAGAACCAGTGACAATCTTTTGTGTACATGAATAGGTGAGCATAGTAAGTAGGGTAATAGAAAACAGGGGAAATGAGAGAGGATGGCCAACCTTTTTTAGTATGTCTCTTAGAACAAATGGAAACACACAGTAAGTAGCTTTCAGATTATGTGATTTTTTTGGTCCCTTGTAAAAATAATTTACAATTTGTTCTGAAACTGTTTGTCTTTTCACTGGCTGCAAGTGTACCCCAACCACAAGAAGTATGTCTGGAGCGGCACAGGTGAAAACCCCCACTCTCTTCCATGCTAAGTTGCCTGAACTGACACTGATGTCTGCATTTCCCCTGTGTTTAAAGTTGCCTGTCACTATGCTCTCCATGCAGTGCTACTTGACATTTAAAGCAACTTTTTAGAAAACTTAATTTGTATTTTGTTCATGTTAAGCATGTGATACTAAAAGACACTTCGGACTTTTTTTTAAGCCCTTATGTTTTGAAAATAGAATTAAAAATTGGAATGTCCAATTAAATTATGTTTGATGCCAGTGTGCAAAACTTTGTGTGTTTTTGTGATTGGAGTTTATTTCGTGGCTCTCTTTTATATACTCTAATTGTACAGTACAGTCAAAGTTCATTAATAGGGTCAAAGTAGGGGGGACCTGTGTGGCTCAGTAGTTGGGCGTCTGCCTTTGGCTCAGGTCATGATCCAAGGGTCCTGGGTTCGAGTCCTGCATCAGGCTCCCCACAGGGAGCCTTCTTCACCCTCTGCCTATGTCTCTGCCTCTGTGTGTGTGTGTTTCTCCTGAATAAATAAATAAAATCTTTTAAAATTAGGGTCAAAGTAGAATAATACTAATATGGAAATTGTATATTATACATTATATTATATGATATTATACATTATATTATATGTTACATAACATATGTAAAGAAATGCACTTCTATCTTTCAAACACATACTCATGCAAACGAGACTCACTAAATTAAAATGGGCTTATTGACATCTTTAGGGGACTGGTTCTTTTTTTTCTCCAAATTCTTATTTAAATTAGTTAACATATACTGTAATATTGGTTTCAGGAGTAGAATTTAGTGATTCATCACTTACATATAATACCCAGTGCTCATCATAACAATAGGGAGACCTATTCTGATGAATAAAAAAGACTGATTTTTTTACTCAGAATTACAACTGTGTGCAAATGGTGTTCTGTACCAGTGGAGGGTACCAAAAACCTTGTTCTCCTGAGTATTATAAATTTTTGGAAGAATCTTGTTTATACTACCTATTAACCTTTGTGTAACAAGTGAGGGTTTATTTTTTTAAATTATTTATTCATGAGAGACATGGAGAGAGAGGAAGACACATAGGCAGAAGGAGAAGCAGACTCCCTGGGGGTAGCCCAATGCGGGACTCAATCCCAGGACTCTGGGACCACGCCCCCAGCCAAAGGCAGACATTCAACCACCGAGCCACCTACTTGCCCCAAGTGAGGGTTTATTCAGTAGGATGAACCAGTCTCCAGTCGCATCCTGGTTAATTAGGTTTTATGACACTGGGAATTTTATGCAACTAGTTGGGCAAGAGTTCTTGTTCTTAGCCACAACTCACAAAACCCCTACTGTCCCCCTATACACTTGCCAAATACCTAGTACCTACACTAATGCAATGGAGATAAATACAATGTTGTCCGCATTAAGTCTTCATTTCCTATTAAGCTTGAGTAACCTTAGGTCTTGGTTTGCCCAGGACAGTCTCCATTTATGCCTGTTGTCCTGGCATAATTATTAATAGCACTCTTTGTCACTCTCAAAAGTGTCCCAGTTTGGATGATATGATTGCCCTATATTTAGCAGAAGTCTGATTTCTTTTAAGGCTAGGCCTAAAAGCCAAGGACCTATTCTCAAACCACAAGCAGTACCCTTGCAGTAGTGGTATGGGGGTAAGGAAACAGTGAGGGGAGATTTTTCCCTCAAAATTAAGGACTATTTGGCATAATATCTCTTAAATAATAAACAATATGCGAGTGCTTACCGAATGAACATTGTTATAAGGCAGCTGGCACGAACCCACTTCTTCTGTCATCACAATTGCCATGTGAGATGGAAACTGTTGTCATCCCCATCCTACAGATGAGGGAACTGAGGTGCTGAGCATTTAAGCAAATAGTTCAAGATCAGACAGCTTGGAAGTGGTAGAGCTGGAGTTTGAATCCAAGCAGTCTGACTCCAGAGTACACATTCTCAACAATGACAGTCTCCAAGGAAAAGACAATAAAACAAGGGTCAGTCTGTTATGTACAGTTGAGGCATCAGTGGGAAGATTGTATGGGGTGGTGGGCAATCGGCACAAAGAAGGTAGCCAAAGGAGTAGTGCCTTTTTATTGTGTTTGCCTTCCCTTCTGCCTGTTTCTGCCAGCAAGTGAAGACAGGAAAGATCACCAAAAGAAGTGGCATAGCCTAACCTGACCCTGCTGGTTCAAAACTACCTTTAGCAATAATGGTCGAAGAAAGTGAATCAAGTAATTTACCCAGGGTCACAACACCAGAACCCTTTGGTTTGTTGTTGTTGTTTTTTTTAAGATTTTATTTATCTATTCATGAGAGACAGAGAGAGAGGCAGAGACACAGGCAGAGGGAGAAGCAGGCTCCATGCAGGGAGCCTGATGCGGGACTTGATCCTGGGTCTCCAGGATCATGCCCTGGGTCAAAGGCAGGTGCTAAACCACTGAGCCACCTGGGGATCCCCACCAGAACCCTTTGGAGCCAAAATTCAACCTACTTCCTTTGAATTTAAAGTCCTCCAACTGCAACTCCAGTGCCTTGGGAAGGGTTTTCTTCCCAATTTAAGGACCATATGGGTATTAAACATGTGGAAAATTGAGATGAGGGACCTGTAGCATGGTTTGTGCTCTGTTTTAATCATGAACAAGGGTCCAGCCACCCTGTGAGATTTGCTGCTGGAATATGCTGCCAATTTCAGAGCCTCATTGCAACAGTTTATCTTTCTCTGTACTTGAATCATCTTGCCACATTGTATGCCATATGAGAATACTGTTTCCAATTTAGAAGTGTGGTCAAGTGTTCAGCTACTTGTTGCTATATCTGAAAGAATACAGCCCCATTCATTTTTATGTCATCTTATTTCAGTCCAGATTTTAGGATGTCAGTTGGCAGGCCCGTATCCTGCCCTCATCCTTTCATTGCCTATCCATGAAGGCCCAGGACAAATCACATTTCCTCTTTATATTGCCAACCTGTCATGATCTCACATTTCAATCAACTCCTACAGCCCCACAGACTCCTTCCCCTCTGTTTGTAAACATATGCATTTCTTTTATCCTAAAAATAATTACTCATGAGCTCTATATCCTCTGATACACTAATTCCTTACTTCCACAACTAAATTTCTTCAAAGAGGAAGCTACACTTGACAGTGTTGGCTTCACTCCTTAACCCCTTGCAATCTAGCTTCCTCCTCTGCCTTGTTTTTTTTCATAAGTACCAGTGTGCTCCTAGTGTCAATGACATTATTACTGCCTCTCCCTTCTTGTAACCCAGATCATCCCTCGATGTCTGCAAAACTGTACTAAACTTGTTCTCACCCAACTATTTCTTTTTTGTCTCCTTTCTGGCATCTTTTTCTCTTCCTAACCTCCATAAACAGGCATTCCAAAAAGTTACATTCCTCTTCCTAGCTCAAAAGCTTCTCACCATGTAGTAGATGAGTAGGCTTTAAAAAGTGGCATGACCTGATTTACTCTTTTTGTTCCCAAATTCATTCTGGTAGCTTAAAAAAGACCGGATTATAGTTCTGCAGGAGTAGAAGTAGCATCCTGTTAGATACTGCAGAAAGTCCGGGTAAGAGATGTTAATGCCAGGACTGGGGTAGCAGCTTCTCTGTTCCCATTGCCCATACTCTAGTTTACATCACCATTACTTTTTATGTGGACCATTATGGCAATCTCACTGCCACTAGTCTTGCAATAGCTAATCTTTCCTACATGCCACTGCTGTAGAAATCTTTTTTTAATATTTCTATTTAAATGTCTCCTCATTTTCCACGGGATAAAGTCTATTCTCTTTAGCCTGGCATTCAAAATCCTTCATGATCCAGTCTCTTCAGCTAAACTAGACTAGAAATTTTCTCTGTTTTGTTTTTGCTTATGCTGTAGAGTCTAGTCAGCGTGCCCTCCCCTGGCTCTCATCCTCACCAAGTAAAATCCTGTCCATCCACTAAGAGCATCTCAAATGCCACTGAATAGGAATTCTAGTTGCCATTGTTAAATACCTAATGTTTATTTATTAAGTAATCTAAGCATCCTACAGTCATTATCTGACTCTGCTGCACTACATGCAGTTTCTTGTGTATTTGTCTCATCTCTACAGGAATGCAAATTCCCTGAGACCCGAGATCAGATTGTAATTCATCTTGAGAGTTGAATCCTTAGCCACACTGTACATTTAGTTGATGTCAGATAAATGTTTGATGAATGACTGAATGATTGCAGAACTTTGAACTAGTTGCTATGGGAAGATATAAAAGAAGCATTACAGTTTGCATTCTCGTTCAAGAACACATCACGGGGGGGAGAAATTTTCCAGAATATAAAGTTAGATTTAACACAAAGTCATGCAAGGTCTGTCAGGCAGACCTTGTTTTGAATTCCTGCTTTTCTGCTAAATAAGTGTGTGACATTGAACAAATTTTTGCTCTCTAAACTGCCTCTGTAAAATGGGCATATTACAACCTTCATAAGACTTTCACAAAGATGAAATGAGATAATATATCCAAGTGCATATATAAATGCTCAAATGTTTAAAGAGTAAAAAAAAAATCAAGCTAGATTTTAAAGGAGGAAAGGATATTGGATTGTCTGAGGAGTGTTTGTAGGTCACTTTAGGTTGATGTGAGAGGTGGAGGCTTGGGCACTGGCCAGCTTGCATCATATCATAGGGGCTGCCAGAAACTTGGAAATACTGATGATAATTCTAAAACTGCTTCAGGATATTATTTGATGTAGACACTCACACTAAACCTAAAATATTTCAGTAACCCTTGTATAGCTACCGAAGCAAAAGGAGGGAAGGGGAGATGCAGTTTCCAAACATCACTGAAAGTATCTGCTTACCTGCTTACTGCACATGAATTTTCAAAGAGTAATTTGACATCATTGCTTGATTGGATCTACAAAGCAATTTCCAGAGTACCAGCCAGCCTCTTAGGAAAGTGCTATGGGCTTTGCCAGAGTAAATTATTGAGTCTGTTAATTCTTACATGGACATGGATTGTTAATGATGAAAAGGAACAAACTAAAATTGCGGTGCAGAATTTACTATGCAAACTTTTCAAACCTTTTGCACCATTAATTAGTCTCCCACCGAGAAAGCCTGTCTGATGTAGCTGGGTGGTGCTGGGCTCTTGGTGGCCACATTGTGTCTATCTTTAAGAATTTATATGACTGTATTTTCAGACTGAAACAATTCATAAAGAGTTGAGACTGCCTTTTTTTTTTTTTCCTTTTTAAAATGTATTTATTTTTTAGCTCTAAAACTCACATTCGCGGCTATTTTAAGTAATTAGCCCCGGCTCTTCCGCTACCCGAACACCTCAAAACTACATCTCCCAGCATGCTCTAAAGTTGGTCTGACCTCATCTCAAATGGCCCCGTAGGGCAACAAGGATGGTTAGTTTTGACCGTGCTTATTTGTGCCATAAAATATTGATCCTAATTGGCAGCTATTTGGGCTTTTATATTTTCCGACCTCCCGTTTTTGAAACGTGGCCACTAAATGAAGAGGTCCTGGTCTGGGAAGGCTTATGCATTCCTTCAATTGGATGGGGAGCTGGGACAGTGTCTCTGGCGATATTGAGAATAGGAGGGAATGTTGACCAGGGAGCACCGCTGCGGCCGTTCAGAGGAGCAGGAACCGGAGCCCGGGTTGAGTCCGAAAAAAGCCGGATCCAGACGGTGGCTCCGGAACGGCTGGAATTGGAAGATGGAGGAGCCGGAGGAGCCGGCGGAGAGTGGGCAGTCGCTGCCTCCAGTTTACATCTACAGTCCCGAGTATGTCAGCATGTGCGACTCCCTGGCCAAAGTCCCCAAACGGGTAAGAGAGGTGGAGATGAAAGACCGTGGGCTTCTGGGATGGGGGTGGGGGCCGTTGGACCAGAGGGCATTAGGAAGGGGAGAAGATTGGGCTGGAGAAAATCTTCAGCAGAAATTTGGGCAGCCGCACCAGGTGATGAGGAAGTGTTCCCTTATAGTTTCTGAGAGCGCTGCATTTATCAGCGGGCCGTCCAACGCACCGGAGGGAGTAGGGGTGCGGGGGAGGGGATGGCACTGAGGGGTTGGTGTCTCTACCGCTAGGGATCCCTGAAGTGGGGAAGACGCTGCAGGAGAGAAATGTTCCATTGCCTCCGCAAGGCCCGGTAGCTTTCGCCTTAGCAATGTGTCTAAAGGGCATTGTAACTGATAAGTAAAAAGAAGGGAGGGGAGTTAAAAGTTAGTTTCTTTGTTCAGGATGATGAAGTCGATGGTATTTCTCTGAATTAAACATTTAAGAGACCATTTTCTGCCTTTTGTTTCTCTTTCTTTCTTTCTTTTTTTTTCTTTTTTTGATGTTTTTAGGCCAGTATGGTCCATTCTTTGATTGAAGCATACGCATTGCATAAGCAAATGAGGTAAGTTGTCTTTCATGAACAGAGTCCTGCACCTAAGTGTCTTAACCTTAATATCCTTCTTCACAGTGGAGCTAATTAGAAAGAGAATGGTCCTTTTTTAATTTTTTTTGAGATTTTATATTTTATTCATGAGAAACAGAGAGAGGCAGAGACACAGAGAGAGAAGCAGGCTCCTCATAGGTTGCCGGATGCAGGACTCCATCCGCCCTGAGCCAAAGGCAGATGCTCAACCACTGAGCCACCCAGGCAACCCAAGAATGGTCCTTTTTTAAAAAAGTTTTTTTTTTCAATTCAGTGTTTGTAATCTGTCTGTAACCTAGTGACAGCTCTTAAAGTATTAAGAAAACTTGAAAAAAGAACATGAAGCAGTTAAGATCCATTAGAACTAAGACTATATGGCTGGAAGAGAAACTATTCTAGGGATGGGTGCTTTGTGGAGATTTTGAGGAAAGTCCATTAGAGTACTAAAACCCATCTGATAGAAAGCAAAAGAAGGTGTTTGGCTGGGAGGTGTTCTGGGGCTTGTAATTGTTTCCAAGCCAGATGTGAGGGCATGTGTTCATCTTAAGACTTTTAGAAACCCCATCACCACTACCAGACTTTTACGAGTAAGCCTGGAGACAAGTCAAGACTGAAGCAAAACTCCTGCAACCAGGCCAGAACTCAGCACAGAGTTAAGTACTTCTTTTAAAAAAATGAATTTGCTGTTTATCTTTATAAAAGTAAATACTATAACCCTGTCTTGTAGGATTATTTATGACATTGTCTAGCCAAATAGGTAAGTGTCTGAATGGGCTTGTGTGGTATCCCTCATTTATCTCCCGGATAATAGTGTAATAGGCTTTCTTTCTTCTTTTTTAAGATTTTATTTATTTATTCATGAGAGACACACAGAGAAAGAGGCAGAGACATAGGCAGAGGGAGAAGCAGGCTCCTCACAGCGAGCTGATGCAGGACTCAGTTCCAGGACCCTGGGATCACTACCTGAGCCAAAGGCAGACGCTCAACCACTGAGCCACCCAGGTGCCTCTGTAATAGGCTTTCAAATCTAATCCTTATTATTAACAAAATTACTTATTGAGCACCTTAGTTTTTGAACCCATATGTTTGTTAGACATGAGAACTACATGCCTTCCATTTAACTTTTCAAAAGTTATTTTAAGAAATCAGTGCTAAGCAAAACTGTTCCATTTCCTTGCTATTAAGCAGAGAGGCTTTCCATATTTGCTAAACAAGAAGAAGGGTGCTAGAAAAGGGACCTATTAGAGCTGAAGAACATGGTCCAGAAACTATTTTATTTTAATGTGCAGATTTGTCACCTTTGATGGTGTAGGTATATTTTCTGGAGGGAGAAGCAAGAATCCTTGGCTCTTGACCATATATATGATTTTTTTGAGGCTGAGCTACAGGATTTTTCTGGCCTGCTTGGTGATAGTAGTAGCCTATGTAGTCATATTAATTTTTGAAAAACTCATGGCTGAGTTCTCATTCAGCAAACAAAGAAAACCACTACTGCCTTCCTGTGGCACAGGTCATTGCTCCTCCAACCTGAATTTACATATGAATCACTTTGTTAAATTCCGATTCAGTAGATATGAGGTGGGGCTGAAGTTGTGCTTATTTAATGGCTCCTGGGTGCTGCTGCTGCTGGTCCATAGACCACCCTTTGAGTGGCAGTGGCAGTCAGGGAGAGGAAATGGGGAACAGGCAGCTAGAGGTTAGAGGTGATAAGTCCTGCTGTTAGCTTAACACCATCCTGTATTCTCTCAGTCACCTCCTTAAAAAAAAAAAAAAGATTTATGTATTTATTGGAGATAGAGTGTGTGGTGGGGGGGGCAGAAGGAGAGAATCTCAAGCAGACTCCCCACTGAGCATGGAGCCCAACACGGGGCTCAAGCTCACAACCCTGAGATCATGACCTGAGCCGAAACCAAGAGTTGGACTCTCAACTGACTGAGCCACTCAGGTACCCCTCTTTCAGTCACTTCTGTTATCGCTTGTTGTGAGGATTTGTTTTGTTTTGTTTTGTTTTGTTTAATTTTTTTTTTTATTTACGATAGTCACAGAGAGAGAGAGAGAGAGAGGCAGAGACACAGGCAGAGGGAGAAGCAGGCTCCATGCACCAGGGAGCCCGACGTGGGATTCGATCCCGGGTCCCCAGGATCGCACCCTGGGCCAAAGGCAGGCGCCAAACCGCTGCGCCACCCAGGGATCCCTGTTGTGAGGATTTGATTGAGAGCTTGAGTGAAGTCCAGTTCTAACCAGTTTGCCCCTTTTCTTTTTCCTAGCAGGGATAGGTGTGAGGGACCAAATATAGAAACTTTTCTGTTTTGAGTTGCCATTTTTTATCCTTTAGTATTAGTAACAGTAATAGTTATCCACAGAGCACTTTCATGTGTTATCATTCAATCTTCATGCATGTCCCATTAGATTTCCCTACTTTATAGATGAGGAAACTGAACTATACAGAATAGTCAACTTACCTGAGGTTATAGAGCTGATAAGTACAGAGGTTTTTGTTTTAAATTTTATTTATTTATTCTTTTTTTGGTATATTTTTTATTGGAGTTTGATTTGCCAACATATAGCATAACACCCAGTGCTCATCCCGCCAAGTGCCCCCCTCAGTGCTCATCACACTGTCACCCCAACCCCCCTGCTCACCTCCCTTTCCACCACCCCTTGTTCATTTCCCAGAGTTAGGAGTCTCTCATGTTCTGTCACCCCCACTGATATTTCCCACTCATTTTCTCTCCTTTCCCCTTTATTCCCTTTCACTATTTTTTATATTCCCCAAATGAATGAGACCATATAATGTTTGTCCTTCTCCGATTGACTTACTTCATTCAGTGCAATACCCTCCAGTTCCATCCACGTTGAAGCGAATGGTGGGTATTTGTCATTTAAAAAGAGGTGCCCAGTTCTCTGACTCCAAATTCAAAATTTATGAAAATACAGTTGCCTACTATAGTAAAAATATAGAGTTAAGTCTTGATTTTGGCTCAGGTCATGATCTCAGGGTTGTGAAATCAAGCCCCACATTGGGCTCCATGCTGGGCATGGAGCCTGTTTGAGATTCTCTCTCTCCCTCCCCCTTTTCCCTCTCCTCTCTTCCCCTCCCCCTTTAAAAAATAAGTAAAAAATAATAATAAAGTAAAAATATAGCTTAAAGGAGCTATATCAGGAGCTGACTCAAATGAAAATATCTCCATCTACCAGTTTGTCATGAAAGTTGTAACAGAGTGAAGTTTGTCCAATATCTGATTATGTAACTTAAATATAATTACTTACTTTTTTTTACCTACTTATAAACTCAAGGGGAAAATTCATCCTCTCACCCCTTATTCATGGAATTATTACATAGATGTGAGGAAGTAAAGTCTATATAGTATAGTAGAGGAACAGAACATGTTTATTATTTCAACCCACTAGAACTGGAAGCTGGAAGTTGTATTCTCTGCTCAGACTAACTGGCTTCTGCTTCCAGTTTCTGGCATACTCTGGGTCTGACTCACTCACCTCTCTTTGTTCTCTGTTATTATTAGGATAGTTAAGCCCAAAGTAGCCTCCATGGAGGAGATGGCCACCTTCCACACTGATGCCTATCTTCAGCATCTCCAGAAGGTCAGCCAGGAAGGAGATGACGATCATCCAGACTCCGTAGAATATGGGCTAGGTAAAGTCATTACCGGGCAATGATGGGAAGTAGACACCCTCCATCTGTAGATTGTAACCACTTATTTTATAACTTGCATGATGGTCTTTAATCTTTGTTAATTTCAAACTAATGTGTTAACCACAATCTTAATCTCTTAGTTTAGATCCATATATCTCACTTAACCAAGCAAACCATATGAGTTGAGCACAACTGAATGATGGATCAGATGGAGGAAAACCACTTAGTTGCTGAGGCCCTAATAGTAATGCCCAGATTGGGTCTGGCTGTACTATTTAACTGTCCCATGGCCTTATATTTTAACTTGAGTAAATATTTATGTTCTGGCTAAGTTTTCAACCTTACTTCATGTTGAACAGCTGTATTTAAAAAAAAAAAACTATAGGTGGCTGATAGGATAGTCTAGAGAAACAGCATGGTTTAGTAGACCTCTGGTCTGCGAGATGGGTGAGTCAAGGGACCTGGGTCCCAGGCCGGGCTCTATGTGACCATGGAGAAGACATATCACCTCTCAGGACTCAGTTTCTCCATCTGCAGGATGTGACTAGCTAATCTTGAAGGTTTAGCCTTTCTAGTTCCAACACTTCAAAAAATTCTTTCCCCAACACTGGAGATGTTTCTCTACCATTTGGAAGCTGATGTTGGCACAGTCGCTTTTTGGGTAAGATATGTTGTCACACCTCAAAGTATTCCTCCCAATAGGATTCTAGATCCAGTTCCAATGTGCAGAGGTGGGGCTTTCCTCCCACACCACTCAGCAATGCTCAGGACACTAGCTGGATGTCCTATAATTCAACTCAATTCTGACACTATCTACCTGTAGACAGCATCAGATCCCACAGATTAAGGGCTTGGTCTCACAAGACTGCTTTGCACTTCACATGCCAATGGCAAGCCCAGGTTGTTACCTGTGCTTCTGACAGACTGTCTATAAATCAGGAGTTCCCACAACCCCCTCTTTGGGTTTAATTTGCTAGAGCAGGGCACAGAACTCAGGGAACCCATTTACTCACTAGATTACCAGTTAATTATAAAAGGATATAACTCAGAACTGCCAGATGGAAGAGATGCATAGGGCAAGGTATGACCAAAGGGTATGGAGCTTCCACACACATTACAGGCATGCCACTCTCCCCACATCTCCATCTTAGTGTTTACTAAACCAGAAGCTCTCCCAGCTGGCCTTTTGGGTTTTTATGGAAACTTCATCACATAGGTATGACTGATTCAATCATTGGCCAGTTGTTGATTGAACTCAATCTCCAGCCCCTTCCCCTCACAGAAGGTTAGAGGGTAGGACTGGTCATTCTAATCTCCCAATCACCTCATTTGCTCCACTGGCAACCAACCCCGATCCTTAGGTGGGAACCACAGGTCACCTCATTAGCACAACAAAGACACCTTTATTGTTCTTCTCACTTAGGAAATTCCAAAATTAGGAGCTCTGTGTCAGAAATGGGGATGAAGATCACACACAGGAGTATTTCTTATTATATAAATCACAGTATCACACCTCCCCTTCCTCCAATTCATCTTTTAACAAGCTCTTCTGATGTTTGCCCAAAGGTTATGACTGCCCAGCCACAGAAGGGATATTTGACTACGCAGCAGCTGTAGGAGGGGCTACAATCACAGCTGCCCAATGCCTGATTGATGGAATGTGCAAAGTAGCAATTAACTGGTCCGGAGGGTGGCATCATGCAAAGAAGTAAGAAAATGACCTTTCTGCTTTCTGCCTCTTTCCTTGAGTCAGTTTCTCAGTTATGTAAACTCTTATGCTTATTGTATTGGCATTCATTGAGAGATTTGTGTACAAATATAATACTTTTCCAGGCTTCTGAAGGCAAGTGAAATAGAAGAAGGTGACACAGTATAATGGAAAGCACACAATTGAGAGTCAGGATACCTGGGCTCTATGCCTAGTTTTTCTGCACACTTGGCTCACTGACTTGGAAAGGTTAACCTCTCTAGGCCTCAGTTTCTTCATCAGGAAAATGGGCAGGGCAAAGAATATAACTAGACAATCTCCACATTCCTCTCCAGCTTTTTGGAAATTCCCCCATCTTCAAGGGACTTATGCTCTAGGGACATGAACAGAACTAGAATAGGGAGGAACATCAATCTTGGTACCAACTGAGTATATGTATGAGCTGAGGAGATTTTTAGTGATGCAGAAATTAATCATGGAAGTCTTGGAAGAGGTAAATTTTAGAGCTAATTCTTGAAAGAAGTGGCAAACAGATTTCCAAATAGGTGGAAAATTGATGAGAATAGATTTAAAACAAAAGGCTGAAGAATCAAGAAGGAAACTTTTGCTGCCATCTCTAAGGAAAGTAGCAACAAACTGAGAGAATTGTCACTCTAAGGAGAAAGGGCTTGTGAAACAACTGTTCTCAGGTGCTACTTGGAGCTAGAGGAGTCCTTTTGGAGTTCCATGTTGACATCTCAAACAGCCTGACCCTGTGTGTGACAAGGACTGCTGGGACAGCATTTGTCATCTTGCTTGATATGCTTGCTTGCTATATGTGTAGTGCTTAGTACATACTGGAGGAGAAGAATTTTTAAAACTCTGAATTGCTCAATGTGCTGTGTGAGTGAAATGAAGCAGCAGTAGTAGTAACTGGTGATGCACCTTTCACACACCAGTTGTTCATACTGTTGGCCATGACCTTGCTACTCCTTGGTGCTCTTGAGTCCAGAGAAAATGGCCTATTACTCTCTTTTTCAGAGGAAAACCTTGAGCACAATTTCAGTATATGCAGGTTAAGATAATAACATGGAATTCTTTTCATCAAATTGACAAATGACCAAGGAAGTCCTTGAGAAAGTTTACTGCTAGAATCTACTACTGAGTTGTTGGAGCAAAGAGAACCAGTGTTTAATAATGAGTTTTACATGGCCTTAAAAACAAAGAGAAACAATTTACCTTTTGTTAGCTTTTGCTCTATTAAAAAATTTCAACATAAAGACAGTGATTCCCTAGGATGAAGCAAAACAAAACAAAAATGACCCTCTCTCCTTTAAACTACAGATGAAAGGGTGAAAAAAACCAAGCCTCTCTGAACCAAGGACCTCTAATCCCTCTTGTGCTTAGCGAGTTGAGAAGAAAAGTATTGTGGTTTCATGGAAAATGCCTGATCCTGTTAATCAGATCTACTTTCTGCATGTGCACTGGAGGATCTTATATATTTAAATTCACTGCTTAAGGCCTGCTAGGGCCTGGGTCAGTTTCCAGTGGAATACCCAAATACCTGCCACTTCTCCTTGTTTTGCTTTGAAATGAAGCATACTGTATCTAGAGCCAATCATGGCTGCTTCTGGGCTGCATGTAGGTAGGTACCTTAACTGTGCTTCTGGGCTGCATGTAGGTAGGTATCTTAACTGTTTCAGACAGCTTTCAGCTGATCCTACCTGGAAACAGACACTGTGGTGGATGTAAATTACAGAGAATCTCTAGAGGTTGCCTCAATTCAGATCCAGAATCTATGGGGTTCTTGGTACATCTAGAACATCTCTGCAGATGGACTACAGGTATTTAGCCTACACAAACTTACATCTAGCCAGCATTAGCTATTATAACCACAATATTTGTTAAACTGTTCCATCCCCAAATACGTATATAGATTCATACATGCCATTTAGTCTTCAATATGCACTGATTAAGTACTTACTACGCGTCAAGCATGTTTATAATCACTAATGAGTGGAGAGATAAAAAATTGAAGCATGATATATTTTTCCTTTACCAATTTTGAAAAAAAAAACTTCAAAATATCCTCATGCTGGCACGATTACAATAAAATTGGTACACTCTTTTTGAAAACTTTAGAATTAAGTTGAAAAAGTGGGGAAAACATTCATACCTTTTGACCCAGTTATATTATTCTTAGCAGTCTATTCTAAGGAAATAAACCAATCTTGCCTTCACAAAATTCATATCTTAGAGGTAAGACACCAAATAACTGTATTTGGAAACTAAAGAACAGTGGTTTTCAAAGAAAATTCTTCAAAAGAAGAATGATGAGGGACTAATGCTATTAGATATTAAACATACAAAACTAGAATAATGAAAACACTGGTACTACTGGTATAAGATGAGACAGATGATATTATAGTACACTCCCCCAAAGAGGCTGTTAGATATAAGAATTCAGTCTATTATAAAAGATGCTTTGCAAGTGGATGGGAGTGGAAAGGATTATTCAGTAAATGATGTTGTGACAGCTGGTAGCATTTATACCCTCATCTCCTGTAATAAACTAAAATAAGTGGCAGCTAGACTAGAGAGTTCAATATAAAAAAGCAAATTTAAAAAAACTACAATGAATGGATATTTGTCAAGCTTCTAAAGGAGAATAGTTTTTCTAAGCTTAGGAACTAATGGAAAAACTCCCAAAGGAAGGGCTCAACAAATTTAGCTGTATAAAATTTTAAAACCAAAATCACTTTTAAAAGTTTTGTGGCCATTTAAAAAACAAAATCTAAATACAGACTAAAAAGACATATTAGACATAAATATGACCGTGTGATAGGTTTGTATTTTCTAAGGCACTCATATGGTACGATGTATAAGAAGTATGGGCAAAGAATGTGAAGGGACAGTTTACAAAGGTATTCAAGTACCACTGGAAAATATGGGGTAATGTTCATTGCTACTGATAGAAGAAATGCAAATTTAAACAACTAGGTAACCACTTTTTAAGCCAGAATTGGAAAAGATGGTACTCAGTTGGCTAGTAATAGTGTGGTTTGTTTCAACTCCTTAAGAAAATAACTTGGTAGCTAACATGTATTAATGCCCTTTATCTACTTAGGGATAAGATTAATGTCCTTAAATCCTACTACTGAGAATGTTTCCTGAGAAAATAATGCAAAATATAGGAAAAAAACGATTTGCATGTGTTGATCAGTGTTCTTAATGAAACAAAAAATTAGAAATAACATGAATATGTAGTAATAAGGAAACAATGAATCTGTTCCATAGAATATTCTGCTATTAAATGATGATTATGAACACTATGGGGCATTTCAGAAAATTACTTGTGGTAATAATTTTAAAATTGTATGCACATTGCAATTACAACTCTGTAGAGCATACACATATTAAAAAAAAGCAGTGGGAATGAATATAGTGGCTATGTTAGGGTAGCAGAATTATCAATGATTTTTTTAAGTGTTTTTTTCTAGTTTGCAGAATTTCCGTAATGAGATATTATTACTTTTGCAGCTAAAATATTACCAAAATAAAAAGAGACAAAAAAATAGTTACAGCAAATACTACAAAGGGTTAAAATCTTTATTCTAGGTGCACCTGGGTGGCTCAGGCAGTTAAGCTTTCAACTCTTAATTTTGGTTCAGGTCATGATCTTAGGGTTGTGGGATCAAGCCCCGCATCAGGCTCTGTGCTGAGTGTGGAACCTGCTTGGGATTCTCTCCCTCTTCCTCTGCGCACGCTCTCTCTCTCTCTCTCTCTCTTTTTTTCTCTCTTTCTCTCCCCCCCCAAAAAAATAAAATCTGTATTTTGAATGGATAAAGAGGATGTAGTATATGTATACAATGGAATATTACTCAGACATTAGAAACAACAAATACAAAATAAATAAATAAATAAATAAATAAATAAATAAATAAATAAATAAATAAATAAAAAATAAAAAAAAAAGAAACAACAAATACCCACCATTTGCTTCAACGTGGATGGAGCTGGAGGTTATTATGCTGAGTGAAATAAGTCACTCAGATAAGGACAAACATTACATGGTCTCATTCATTTGGGGAATATAATTGATTTTTTAAAACATTGAAATTTAGAGAAATGGGCAAAAAACATGAATAATTCACAAAAGAGGAAATAATTAGTAAATAAACATGAATAAATATTTAGCATCACTAAAATTATGGGAAGGGAAATTGAAACATAAAATATACAAATATGTATTTTTCTCCTCCTACATTTGAGCTAAAAGAAGAAAGATTTTTAGCTCATTTATCTATTACTCTTGGTAATCTAGTCTAAGGAAATAAACCAATCCAAAATATTAGAAAGCTATATGTATGAAGATGGTAATTTCTTTCTTAATTATAGTAGCCAAAAAAGAAAAAGGAAGAGAGACCTAAATATTCAACTACAGCAGAATGGTTAGATAGTATACTGTCACAGATCCACTTGATGGGCTATTATGTAACCATTAACAAGTGGTGGTTAGGATGACTGTGTAACAAAAGTGCACATTGTATAATATTGGCTTTGTTTTTAAAGGGCAATTAGCTACAACATTGCACATTCACTCTGATTAGTCATGTAAAAAATAGACACTTATGAAAAGAATCTTAGACGGAAATACAACAAAGTGATACCAGTGACTTTGTGAAGATGATGATACTGTGAGAGATACATGTGTATACACAGACACACACATACATACATGTATCTTCTTTGTTTCCTATATTTTCTCTAATGTGTGTTAGCTTTATCAGAACTTTTTATAGTAAAAAGTACTTGGAACAAGGTGGGAAGCACTTAAAATACAGACATAGTATGGTCAGTGTATGCTACAGTTGCCTTCCCATTGGTGGGAATGGACAGTTCTAAGCAGAAGGAATAATAAAGCATGGCAGTGGAAATTATGGGACATTTGGAGAATTACAAGTAGCTAAATGTGGCCAGAATATGAGAGCAAATAGAGCAAGACCAGATCATAAAGGTTTTGTAAGCCATGCTGAGGAGCTGGACTTTTTTCTGGGACCAGTGGAGATTTACTGAAGAATTTTAGAGAAGGTGGCAATGTGCTGATTGGATCAAAGGGAACTGAGACTAGATAGGGAGGAGAAGGCCATTATTGCAGTTATTCATTTAACAAACTTTTATTAAGCCCCTGCTGTATGTCAGGTGATAATGAAACAGAGTTATACAGGAAGTTCTTATTACTTGAGGGCAGTTGGTACCATGCAGAAGACCACCAAGTGAATCCATTTAAAAAGGGGACTAAAATTTTAGAGTAAAGAACAGAGGAGGCAGGGCTTGATTAGCTTACTAACTTGAATAACTAAAAACTATTAAAATATGTTTATTTTGTCTCTTTTAATAAAATTGAATGCTATGTAATTCTTCAAACAAAGAATGTATCAAGGATTGATTGTTTTAGTTTGGGCCTAATTTTTCCAACAAAATTGCACAATATTTCAAGATGGTACATTTTACCTTCTGTGAGATTTTTGCAGCATGATCATTAAGAGGGTTGATTTTACCAAGATCTTCAAGGGCTTTTTCAGTTTTTCTGAGGGCTTCTCCTTAATCATTTGGTATTCAAATCACTCTCTTTTGAACCACTTTTAAAATCATTATCCTTATCCTTATTTATTTTTCTCCTCTTCAGTTGTAAACTGGTCTACAGATCCTTGTCAGTTTTGTGTGTTGACTTCATGATATCTTACATCATTTTATAAGATTGTGATTGATTTATAGTGAATTGCCTACTGATATATCTGACAATTCATAAAAGAAAAGTGCTTGAACAGATGGCTAGGGGTAGGTGCTAGGGTTTAAAGGAATAGGTTGTTTGAATGAGGACTGATAGGAGTGGTCAGATCCATTAGCAAGTGCTTTCATGCTCTTGACAGCTTTTGTATCCCTAGGAAACCTCAAAATCTTGATACTTCTGGGACTAAGATAATAAATTCTCAGTAATAAGAACTTCCTGTATCAGCAAAGGTCTACTGCAGTGTTTTTCAAACTGAGAGTTGCAGCTCATTAATAGAACTTCATATCAGTTCAGTGGGCTGCAACCAGCATCTTTTGATATCACGGTAGATTATCATGACACTCATTCTAGTGTATGTGTATTTGTGTGTACTTAGCCACAGTGTAAAATGTCAAGTCATTGTTGGTTGAGTGGAATGACTCTGAACTTTGGAGTAAAACTGTGGTGCAAATCCAAGCTGCAACGTGTACTGGCCATCTAGGTAACTTGGGGGTTATTCCAGAAACAGGAAGTGCAGCAACAGAGAGGCATGAAAGCTGAAGGAACTTCCAAGTCTGTAATTAAAGCTGGAACTCCTGCAGGTAAGTGATTGGAAGGAAGGTGGGAGAGGTATAGAGGGTCCTTGTATGCCAAGCTAGAGAGTTTGAACTTTATCCTTCAGATCAGTGATTCTTGACCTGTCTTGGTCATGGGCCCTCTGAAAATCTGATGAAAGCTATGTATACTGTCCCTAGAAAAGTGTGTATACACAATGTTTTTCCTTGTAACTTCAGAAAGTGCAAGGCTCTCTTAAAGCCCATGGATGGATGGATGGATGAATGGATGGATGGATGGATGGATGGATCCCTGATTAAGAACCCTGGCTTTGGACAGTGAGAAATCACTAAAGGAAGTTTTAGCCAGGAGGAGATAACATGATCAGATTTGCGTTTTAGGGATACGATTCTAGCAAGTCAGCAGATAAATGAGTGGGGGAGGGGAGGATGTTGACAGAGAAATTGATTAGGACTTTACTGTAATAATCTACCGAAAAGGTGGTAAAAGCAGAGGTGATGAACAGAGAAGAGAGAATAAATTAAGAAGCCATTTAGTAGTTAGAATATATAGGAATGGTAACCAACGATAGGGAAGGAGTGATCTAGATTTCTTATGTAGATGACTGAATTTTGTTACTATTAACCAAGAAGAGTAAGGGATGAGAACTGATGTGCTTATGGAAGATCTAATTAAAGATGTCTGCTAGAGAGCTGGTAACAGGGTCTGGCCCAGGGCTTTTGAGCCTTTAATATGCATATGAAATACCTGGGGATTTTGATAAAATGCAGATCTGGTTCAGGAGGTCTGGAATGAAACCTAAGAACTTGCATTTCTAACAAGTTCCCAGATGATACTAAATGCTGCCAATCTATGAACCAAGCTTGGACTAGCAAGAAGCTGGAGCTCAGAACTGTCTTCACTGAAGATACAGATTTGAGAGTCAACAGTATGATAGGTGGTAATTAAAACTAATAGGCAAAATCACCTGAAAAGCATCTGTAGAAAACAAAACAAATACTGAGACTTGTGGAATGCCAATGTTTACAGGACAGGTAGAAGAAGAAAGGCCTACAAAGGAATCTTGAGAAGAAATGATCAAGAAGATAGGAAGAGAATCAGAAAAGACTTACTATAGAAACCAAAGGCAAACCTTAAGAAGACCAGTTTGGATAGCAACGTCTGCTGCCAGAGCAAAAATAGATTTTTTGGAGGGGATGGAGAAAGACAAAAAACTTAGATGCTACATGGCTTATGGTCCTTCAAAGTGTCATGGTACATATGCTGATGTTTGGAATATCTGTGATATTAAAACTTTGTGAAGTGGTCAATTAGGAAAAGGTATCTAAAAAGGCTCCTTGGATTAGGAAATGATAATGAGCCAGTGGTTGAGAAGCAGTGCTGTAGAGGAGTAAAGTAAGATTTGTCCATAAGGAGGTTATGGTGAAGAAGACTTCAAAGGATGCAAAGAAGTGTGCCACGGAGACAAGAAGGTGAATGGCATTTCAGAAGGCCACAACTCCTTTGCAGAAACAGACCAGTGTAAAATAGCTTGGTGGATTTGAGGAACAACACGCAGCCCACTATTGCTGGAAGGTTAAAGTACAAAGTGGATAATGGCAGAAGATGAGGTAGAAAAGTAGGAAATGGGTTATAAAAAGCTTCATGTATATCTGAATCACTGATTTGAAAAAATGCAGATATCTAGTTCTCTCTCAGAGATCTTGATCAGTAGGTTTGGAGTAGTATGTCAGAACCTGCACTAGGAGTGATTCTGCTGTGTACACTTTGAGACCCTCAGCGGTAAGAAATGGGGGGCCGCTACAAAATTATGTGAGGAAGTAACATGGTTAGATATGTGTTTCAGAAAGCTAATTCTGACTAGTCCTAGAGGATGGATTGAAGGAGGTATAGACTGAAGGTAGGGAGACTGAATAGAGTACCAGCAGCAGTCCCAATAACAAGTGATGAAGATCTGAACTAAGGCAGAGTAGTGAGATTGGGGGATGGGGAATGGTGAAGGCTGACTTGAGATAGCTTTAAGAGATAAAATCAAGTATCAATGATTAGTAGATATGAGTGAAAGGAAAGATGAGGAAGTTCACTCAAGTTTCTGGCTTGCTTTGAGCAGAGTCCCAAAGAAGATAGGACTTGATAACAATAGCCAACATGTGTTGAGCTATGTGCTAGATGCTACCTTACATGCATTGTTCTCATATTTCTCGTATATTCTTGAATTAAGAAGTGGATATTGTTATTTACTCTCTTTTACACATCAGAGTACAGAAAGGTTAAACAACTGTGCTCAAGCTTAGTAAGTGATCACATTGCAATTCAAACTCAGGCAATCTGACTCATCAACCATGTGCTTAACCCCTATATACCTCAATAAATCAAGAGTAGGAGTTGGTGTGCAGCAGAAGTAATACCCAGGGAAACCAGATATTCATACTTGAAGATGGAGGTGAAAGCCAGAAATAGAAACAGATGTGTTTGTTGCCAGTATATAAAGTGGTGGTGCAAACCATGAAAATGGACAGGATTGCTTAGGGAAAAGGCAGAGAGAAGAAAAAGAAAGTAGAGCCTAGACCCACAGGAAACACCAACTTGTACAGGCCAGTACAAGAAAAGGCCCCTAGTGAATTCAGCTGAAAAGCAACCATCAGGAATAGCCAGATGGTTATAATCAAATATATAAAGGGACCATGGAATTCCCAGAGAGCAGAAGAGTTTAAGGAAGAAAAGAGCTCTTAGTAGTGTCACGTGCTATGGAGGGGTCAATCCAGAGAGGTACTAAAGTGTCAGTCATATTTAGCAATTAATGTAGTTATTAGCGATTTTGGTAAGATAACTTCCTGGAGAGTGATGGGAATGCAAACTGTTGAGGGGTGAGTAAGAGCCAAGGAAATGGGCAGGAAAGGAACATAAACTGTCCAAATTTAAATGAGAAAGAAAGGAAAGAGAAGGGCAATGGCCAAGGGAAAGTAGGGCTTGAGGGGTGGCTTGTTTGATTTGTTCTAAAAGATTTGAGACCATAAATGGGCTAGAAGGGAAATATTGGAAATATGAGAAGGGTAAGAAATGGAGCAAAGTCTCAAAGGAGGTAAGAGAAGATAGAGTGACTGGCTTTGGGAGGAGGAGAACCATGGCTTCTAAAGCCAGAGCAAAAGAAGTGAAGGAGGGCGTAACAAACAAGTGTGTGGGTTGCCTACTAGTGAACTGAGGGAGCACCTGCCCAATGACCTCTACTTTCTCTGTAAAACAACTCTTGCCCTCTTCTATCATTTGCTCACAGGCTGGCTCAAATCCTTTGATTCTGCTTTTTATAGTCAGTCTCCTAGGAAGTTATCTTGTCCCACCCAGATTCCCTTAAATGAAACACCCTATCCATGTAAACACGTGCTAGGAGATATTATAACTCAACACAGAACAGTGACTCCTAACCTCCAGAGTTTGTCGAGAGATTTCTTATTTGTCTACTTTGACTGGCTATTCCTCATTCTTGCGCCTTTTGGTGTCTCCTTCCCTATTTGGCTCTGCATCTCAGCTCCCAATAATTTTCCTTTATCTCATTCTGATAATTCATCTAAGACCTACATCTCTAGCTCAACCAGTTCTTCCTCCCACAATTCTATTATCTGCCCTCTTGTCCCATGACATTTCTGCCTACCACCTGGCAACACAGGATCTATGCCACCTGGGCTCCCTCTGTCCTGCTTCCCTGCTAGAAGGGGGGAAAGATATGTCCTAGAATGTTGTTGGTTTCTGGTACTTCCACCGTGGGGGGCAGTAAATGGTAGAACCATAAAACTGCCTTGTGTCTTGGCAAGGTCTACAAGAAGAATGTAGAACTAGACCCCCAGCTATTAGTTATTACCCACTTGAAAGTTAGGATCAAAGCTACTAGAGCTATTATCAAGAGCTCTAGTTCCTTATGAGTAGATATAAAGTGAGTGACAGTGAATTGCATTATAGTTCCAGTTCCCCAAAGGGCTGTATGAACAGTATAATTTGTTAACTGAGCAGCCAGTCCTGCTCCTGTATCTGCACTACCCACCCTCCAGCCCTTACAAACAGATAACTACATGAAAATGGAGGCCTGGATTCTCTTTATACTCATTCAGTACTGGAACCTACAAAACAGACACATCACCAGACAAAACAGACAAGCCTTTACCATAGTAGCCCAGATCATTCTTTCAATACATGTTCAACCCGTAAGGCACCAGCCCTTCTGTCAAAAACTGCAAAACTTTGCAGCCAGGCAGCAAAGTAAGAACCAGCTAAGACATGCTTTGTCCCTATAGCATCATCTCTATCCCTAACCTCTGTAAGATGAGATGTGTTCCTATACTTCTATGAAGCTGGAAAAGACAGTATATCAAAATGGTTCAGTGTTGCCCAGGGAATCGCAGCTCCATCAATTGTTAGGTATAAAACCTCTGCGCCTTGGTATCCTTATTTGTAAATTGGAGATAATAATGTTATCTACCTTATAGGGTTATTGGGGTTAAATCTAATAATTGCATTACAGAGCTTAGCAAATACCCTGGCATAGTGTTTGATAAAAGTCACCTATACGTAGACTGGGGATACTCAAGGGATCCTAGGAAACTTCTCAGAAAATTCCCTGGTCCAGCAGTTCCCACTACCTATCCAGCTGAAGTCAACCTTGGTAGTGTTTATTACCCACCACACTTACATAAGCTGCTCCTAGCCGAGAGTGGACTATTCACTATTGCCTTTAGGACTCACGACATTTGCTTTGTCAGTTTTTTTGTTTGTTTGTTTGTTTGTTTTACTGCCAGCATTCCCTATACCTCTATCCTCCCAAATATCACATGGATTTCCCTGTTCAACTAACCCTTTACACTGCTAGCTCCAACCCATACGCATAAGGCAAATGAAGATACTCTCTACTAAAGAGACAGAGACTACCCCTAATTGGCAAATTGTGCAGTAGTGCTAATACCCCAGGACTTTCCTTACCCCAAAGGAGCAAGTGCTCGCAGTCTAAAATCAAGGCCTTTTCTAAAATAAAAACTTTGGACAGCAACTTGCTGCAGGTTTCATCAGATCCTCCATTTCTTCTGCATTGGTGTTGAGACTCTTTCTGAAAATAAAAAGCAGGGAATAATTCTTGTCAAGATTATTCCATCCTCAGTGTAATCACTATTCAGAGTCCTTTCTGCTAACCTAGGACTTCTTAATTTAATTCCATTAGATTCTGGCATCCATAGAGCTATCTGTACCTTAGGGACACCAACAGCCTCATCTAGATCAAGAAAGGTAACGTGTGGAAAATTCTTGTGCAGTGCTCCTGCCATCTTTCAGTAAATGAGATCACACACCACCTCATAGTATAGTTATTTACCTGGGCAATAGTTTGATAAATTTATTTAATGTGACATCACAGAATCTCTGAGCTACATGGTAATAGAATGATTACAATAGCACTGTCTCCAGGCCAAACCCCAAAATGTGAAAGTGGTATTCCTGGACAGAATTTTCATGCTGGATCAGATATAAGCCTTTCTGAAATGAAGTCCCCTAGGATGATTGAAAACATCAGCAATCCCTTGATACCACCAGCGATTCATCTACTATCTCTGCATCTTTACCATCCCAGTATCCTTTCTCCTTAAGAGAAAGGAATTTGGCCCCCAGACACAAAAATGACCTTCCAGTGGCTGAAGGTCTTCTACCTCAGCCTTGGTCTGTACCATTGACTAATGCCTTCAGCATCCAGGTACGAGGGTATGGATAGGAGGGTGATGGGTTGGAGTTGTCCTTTTGCAAGAAGACCTGTGTACTCTGATCTCTGCCCCTGCACTCACATCTCTAGGAAGTTGGCTCTAACCAAGGTCAATTACCCCAATTGGGAATGAGCACTCTTAGTGATCAAGGCCACTTTCAAGATAAGGAGACGCTTACTTTAAGAAAGACAGGCAATTTGTGATCATGAGCTCAAACCATTATATCCCAGAGTTGCCCGCCAGGGCAGACTTGTAAACTTAACCCATACCAGGTGAAGTAGACCCCTCCCAGAGTATCCAACCCTTTTTGGAATTTAGAATATCAACAGGGTTCCAGCCTGACAATGTCACAGCTATCCACCCCAGCCACAGCATAGTGAGCATACAGATGCTTGTGTAGAACATAAAGATCCAGGCCCATTCTGGGGCAGTCCAGAGGTTTATATTGTTCCAGGGTGCCTTATTCTATTAGAATCAGGGTTTGCCTGTGCTCATAGGTACCACTCCAAAAGGCCAACATGGCCCATTCAAACTTTGCATATTATTATCTCATAGATTTTGTTTCATATGGTGATCAGCAGACCACCTGCATCTTAATCCTAAAAGGAAGATTCCTGAATCAGACCTTCCAAGGGTGGAGCCCAAGAATATTAATTTTTCACCAGTGTCTCCCAAAGTGATTCTGATGCACAGCACGGTTTGAGAACTTACGGTCTAAAGGTTTTTCTAGTTGCCCCATTATGACCTAACTACTAGTATACCTCTGTAATTCCTACAATTGAGGCAAAAATAGACCAAGGTAACCAAAACCAAAACCAGACCAAGTTCTTGGGACATTGTCCCAGTGAACTTCAGTGCAGACCTTTCATCCTCCCATGTCTGTAACACCTTCTTACTAGCAGCAGGTCCCTCTTTCCCTGTTACCTCAATTCGCACCAGCCATTGCTGCCCATGCATCTAAAATATCTTTCACTTTCATAGGTTCTATGGCTATCTGCTCTCCAACCACAACCTCCAGTTCATACACTAGTTTTGGAGAATGCCATGCAAAATCCTCCTCCTCCACATTTGCCTCTCCACCATACCACTACCAGCAGACAACCTGCCAGGCCATATGGATTAACCATGTCTGGAATGCCCAGGTGGCTCAGCAGTTAAGCGTTTGCCTTTAGCTCAGGGCGTGATCCTGAAGTCCCAGGATCACCACATCGGGTCCTTGCATGGAGCCTGCTTCTCCCTCTGCCTGTGTCTCTGCCTGCCTCTCTCTCTCTCTCTCTCTCTCTCTCTCTCTCTCTCTCTCATGAATAAATAAAAAAATCTTAAAAAAAAATAACCGTGTTTGGCAGGGGTGGGGTCAGCACTACAGCTATACATCCAACACATAATACAATTGGCCCTCCAGTCCAACCTCCTCAGAATTCACTTCTAACTCATGACACCCCTCTATTCAGACCTCTTCTCTTCATGACATTATTTGTTTCCAGCCTACTATTGCCCTAGAACCATTGACATCTCTGAACCTGGTCAATACCCAATATAGCCACCCAAGTATAGACTACCCAAGGACACATTCAATTAGCCTTCACTATACAGCAGGGCATAGAAGTTAAGAGCAGGGACTCTTTTTCTTTTTTTTAATTATATTTTTAAAAGATTTTGTTTATTCATGAGAGAGAGAGAGAGAGAGAGAGAGAGGCAGAGACACAGGCAAAGGGAGAAGCAGGCTCCACACAGGGAGCCCAACGTGGGACTTGATCCTAGGTCTCCAGGATCAGGCCCTGGGCTGAAGGCGGCGCTAAACCACTGAGCCACCTGGGCTGCAAAAGCAGGGACTCTGAAGTCACACTGCCTAGATTTGAATCCCAGTACTACCACTTCCTATATGACCTTGAACAACTTGTTTAAGGTCTCTGTTCCTTGATTTCCTCACCTATGAAAAGGAGATAATAATAGTACCTATCTCACAAAGCAGTTGTATTACATGAAGTAATGTGTGTAAAGCACACAGAATAATGCCTGGCACATAGAAAAATGTTTGCTGTTGAGTGGTATATGAATTACACTAATTGGATCATTATATGAATATACTGGATCAGTATATGAATTACACTGGATTCATTATATGAATACACTGGATAAATATATGAATTACACTAACTGAGACACCAGTAAGATTTCCTTTTGGCACAGCCCTATCTGCCCATGCAAAAATTGAAGGACTCTTACCTAGAAACCTTTGAAGTAAAGTTTAGTCTTCTGCCCATAGACCTTCTGTATCAACAGCTTTTAGAACTTTGTACCCTTCCTACTTCAAGATCACTCATCCAGTCTTTTGCTACTGCCTGATGCACTTGTCTATCCTGTATCCTGCAGTTAGCCTTAGCAATCTAAGGCTGAAACCAGTTTCATTGTGGAAAAGGTGCTAGCTTTCCAGCACCATCATGACCGGCCCACTGCCTGAATCACTAGAAGGTTGTTGATCAGGAAATAATTCAGAGGACCACTTACAGGCAACTAATCTTATAATCCTATTATAGGCATGCTTTCCCAGCTCAACCTCAGCATTCTCTCTTGAATGTAACTTTGGTGTTTGCTTTCAGGTCCAGGTACCAGGACTGTGAGTAAATTACACTCTTATGCCCTGCCCTTTACCTCGACCTCCACCTCCACCTCCTGACCCCAGATCAGTGGGACCCTTCTATACCCAGTCTCATTAATGACAAGATCAGATTGTTATGCTCAGAGCCCAGGGAATAAATCTTAAAAGTATGAACAAAGGTAGCGACAGTGGATGTAAAAAGGAAGAAAAGCACTTGAGAGTCATTTTAGAGGCATAACTGACAGAATTTGGTTATCAGTTGGCTATTAGGGATGAGGAGAAGGAACAAAACATTTCATCAGTTTCCTGTTTCATTCAGAATAAAAGCCAGAGTCCCTACGATGGCCTACAGAGCCCTGCACCTTCCCCCTTTCCCCTGGAGAATTACTGTTTTCTTCCTTACTGTTCTCTGGCCCCTGGACTGCTCATGTCCCTTGACTTACCACACATGTTCCCACCTCTAGGCCTTTTGCCTTGCTCTTCCTACTGCCTGAAATACTCTTCTCCCAGCTAATGCCCCGTCACCACCTTCAAGTCTTTGCTGAATAATCACAGTCTCAGTAAGGCTCCCTGACCATGTTTTAAGATTTGCGTTGCCAAAAAAGTTTCCTATTGCCCTTTCCCTGTTTGATTGTTCTGTATACTATTAATCATCAAAAAAATTATTTACTTCTTATTTATTTCATGTCTTACTTCTCCCACTAGAATATAAACTTTATAGGAGGTAGGGATTTCTGTTTTGTTCATTACTATAGCTCTACTGCCTAGAACTCGGCACATAGTAAACCCTCAATAAAATTTTGTTGCTTGAATGATCAAGTGTGAATGTTGGAATGAATGGGCAAGAGAGAAATGAGTGTGAAACATTGATTACATTGATTCCCAACCATTTGGGGGAGTGTCCCTCATAGTAGTACCAACTGACTTATTGAAAGTCAAAATGTTTGGAAAATATAAAATAGTTGTTAAGTTGGAAAGATGAGTTAATTCCTTCTCAAGGTAAGCCCTCAATAAATATTTGTTGAATAAATCAATGATATCTTAACAACTTTTACAAAATTATCAGAACCAGAAGAGAGAGTTAGAGAGGAATACAGGAAGGGAGAGAGGAGATTCCATACTGTAGTCAGAAGTTTAAGTGCTCACAAAGTCGAATGAGCAGTCAATATGTCAAGAGTTCCAGCGTGTGGAGTATGACCAAACTGAGCTATTATATAAGCTTTGCGTTAACCAAAAGACAGCTAGAGGGCGTGCAAGGTTAAATCAAGAATGCTTTCCACTTGATGAGATTCTATTTAATGTTATCCCCTTTTCTATTTATTGATCTGATGTTCATATAAACTGTTTCATCAGTTCCAAGTATTCTCCTCAGATATTTTTTCCATCAGCTCAGTATCTGTCTCATAATCATTCTTCAAAAAATATTTATAATTGAACAAAAGAATGAATATTTGGAATAAAGAGATTTTCACATTGAAATTTGTGTTTGACTAATTAACTGTGGTCAATATTTTCATTAAGAAACTATCCTTCAGAGTTCATAACCTGGCTGATAAATATAGCATCTATGGTCCTTGATGCTTAAGAATTCTTAGGCAAGAGAAGGGCAAGAGTCTGACTGACTTGGCATCTGTGTGCTTTATATATGTAAGAGATACTATTAGATAACAGTGCACATTGTAGTGCCTGAGCTAGGAGTCACTGACATGAGCTGGGTCCTCAGTATTAGGTCTTTCATTGGTGGATTCATTTCAAATAGCCTGAGAAATATAACCCATTTTTAATAAACTTTATTTTTTAAGTTAGTTTTAGATTTACAGAAAAAATGAGCAATGGTATAGTGTTCCCATGTACCCCACACCCAATTTCCCCTATTATTAACATCTTACATGAATATATTTGTTATAATTAATGAACCAGCATTGATATATTATTATTAACTACAATTCATAGTTTATTCAGATTCCCTTAGTTTTCACATAATGTCCTTTTTCTGTACTAGAAGCCCATCCAGTATACCACATTACATTTACTCGTCGTGTCTCCTTAGGCTCCTCCAAGCTGTGACACTCAGATTTTCCTTATTTTGATAACCTTGATGTTTTAAGAAGTACTGGTCATAATACTTGGTATTATTTATTTTTCAGCCTATTTTATGTATTTTAATGTGGTTTTTTTTTTAGTCTATTGAATGGACTTATTTCAAATAGCCTGAGAAATACAATCCATCTGTATTTTGTATTCTGAATGATTCCTGAAGCTGGTCCTTGCTAGAGGAGGGCAAGTGTCTATAGCATTGGTGAATTTTTCTAATACAGTGTACACTCAGAGTAAACCTTTTTATTTATTGTCCATAGTTGCTAAACACATGTTGGTATCATCTTAGGAAACTTAAGTGGAAATTGAAGGGGCGCAAATTTGCAGTATGTATCTAGGACTAATGGGTCTTAATTTTTTTTTTAATGTTTGAACTATAGTGAGAGACTTCATTTTCAGTTTTACCTTTTAAATATAAGAACCAAGAGTTCTGTGGAGGAGAAGAGGGAGAAATGTTGGATAGGGCCACATATCGTTCTACAGCTTTACCTTAATTTAATTTTCTACCCTAACGTGTCTTTAATATAAACTGTATTATCACAAGATAAGACAGCTTTCTTTTTTTAGCATATTTTCAAATATTTAATACAACTACCCACACAGATTCTTACACAATGATACCACTAAATTTAGTTGGAATGCTGGTAAGCTACATTCACTTCCCAGCTGGTCTATGCTAGAATTCAGTGGATGTTTCTTCTGAGAATCTTTATTTTTCATGCCTTTTATGAACTGTCTCTGGAATTTAGTAAAACTGTCTCTTTAAACTCTTCTGGAGACTGGGGGCCAATCAAGGAAGGTAAGGTGTAAGTTGAGAGGAGTAAAAATCACTAATCTTGCCTGATGTACTTTAATACAACAGCAGTAATAAGTCATAGAAGGTAGATTGTGTCAAGTGGTAATTATGGCCTTTATGCCAGACAACTAATAAAACCTCTCTAAGAGGTTTACAGATTCTCTTAGGAAGTATCTTGAAGGTTGTTAAGCTCTTCTTAATGTCTTGACAGGAATTCCTATCTGTAAACTTCCTTTAAGAAAGATACACATCCACAAAGTAGGTACCTTAATTAACTTTAGAGACTTCAGTTTGCCCTTCAGAACTTATGTCATATAAACAATATAAATATTTACTAAAAATTTCTCAGAAATACATGCTAATTATAAGACTTGTAGTGTAAATGATTGGAATTCAAGCCGTTCACATGAAATATAATTGATTATTGGAGGTAATGGTACAAAATATGGAACTTTTAAAACTATTCAGGTAAATAAAAGGCCTTTCCACCTTATTAGATGGCAACTTTGGAATAGGCTTAATGTTGAATGCAGGTCGTGGAGACTAGATATTTTGTCTGTTAGTACATTTTTGTAAATTTTTGTTTCTGATAAAAATTGGTTTTCTTGCAGACAGTATCAGTGGCTAGTTAGCTCAAGCAGTTAGAATACAATGTTAATAAGACTAAGATCTTGATTTTTGTCTTTGTACAAAAGACAGAGTTAGTTTTTGCTGATTCCAATGCTATTGGCTGCACCATTTACCTTGGCCAGCCATCTCTTCAAAAGCATATCCTCAGTCAAAAGGAAAGCCAAGCTGAGGGATGCAGATTGATAAGTGTAAATCTTTGGGGGTGGGTATTGGCGGGGAGGCAGAGGGAGAAGCAGACTCCCCTGCTGAGCAGGGAGCCCAATGTGGGGCTCTATCCTAGGATCCTAGGATCATGACCCCAGCTGAAGGGAGACACATAACTAACTGAGCCACCCAGGTGCCCCTCTTTCCCATCTTAAAAAATAGCCCCAAACCCCATTCCTCTCAGTGAGGAGTGAATTGTATCTTTTCCACTGGTTTGCCTTCCTGTGTTGTTATGAGTACCCTAAAATGTAGAACTATGTCCATTGCCTTCTTTGTTTTATATTCTATTAGCTCAGGAAACTTCTTCATTCCATTGAGCACCAGACTGTGGGGTATATTTTTGGAAGCAAGTGTAGGTGTACCAGAGCCAAAAAAGGTTGGGAACAACTGTAGACAAACTGATCTCACTGTTCTTAGAGCTGCCAGCTCTAGGCATAGAGCCCTTAAAGTGGACTATAAATGTAGAGTACTTGGTTAAAAAAAAATCCATTATGTGGGACTAATTTCTGGTTTCCCACCATCAGGTGCATACATATTGTGTGCATGTTTCATGTGGAGAGAAGCAAGTGTACACAAAACTGATTTATTTAGCTATATTAAATTAGAATTGGGGTCTTAATGAGAAAAAATTGTGAATTGGATAATTAGGATAGTTAGTATTTTGACTTTTTTATAAATGCCTTTATTTAAACTCATCATGATAATATTCCTGTGAAGGAGATGCATAAGGTAGGAACTTTTCAATAAGTCAAAAAACTGAAGAATAGAGTACCTAGGTCTTCTGGTTCCTACCCCAGCTTCTATCACTGGAACATGTAAGCCTCTATGAGGACTTACTGGACATAACTCTGAAATCAAATTACAGAAGGATTTCTGGTTTTTCATTCTCCCTCTTTGATAGAGAAAACAGTGGCATTATAAATAAATAGAAATTCTTGATCTGTAAGTTATTGAGTCAGTTCTCATGAAAGATAGCAACATGAACTGGCTGTAGGAGTAGTAAACAGAGTGTGAGGAAAGGGAACCCACAGAAGACATCATGACAAAGTTTGGATGTTAGGCATGGAAATATCTCATTATATAATATCTTAACCAGTCATTGGCTATAATGGCACAAGCTAGGACCTGTTAGCTCATTATTACCTCCCTAGATCATTATATCCAGCAGAGAGAAAAAGAAAGCTAATGTGTTCTAATAGTGATTTTAGCACTGTCGTAAAGATTAAGTACAGATATACTCCAATTTAAGAAAACCAGTAAATTAAAAATGCACATTGCCAAATGAATAGACACAGGAGTTGAATCTAGAATTCATTTTCTGAAAGGGCTCTTCACTATGACAAGATTCACCTACTGAGCTCCTTAAAACAATTTCTCTTAGTGAATTCAAGATTTGATTTGCAAAGAGTGATTTAGCACATAACTTTTTAAGAATGTATCTGCCATAAAGTTTATCTTAGTATGACTGTGTATATATATATAATATAGTACATAGTCGATGTACCAACATAGAGTAGATTTCAAAGAATCTTATTTTCCTGATTTTTTGTAGCACCATATGACCTGTGTAGATTTATATGTAGGCCAAAGCAAAAAAACAGGATTATGAGTGTTGTCTAGAGAGAATAAGAGACATAGAATTAGATGAATAAGAGATATTAAAAGGAAAGAACACTGAAAATTTTTACCATTTCCAATTTCTGGGAAAGCCATCTTGCTTTCCATCTCTAATATACCTCTCACCTCTGACCAATTAGTTGAATTTTCTCTCCTGCTGATCTCCTATAACCATTGTAGTTCTTAAACATAGAAATTATCCAAAAAGGTACAAATAGAATCATTTAATGAAGCAACAACAATAGAAGCACCAATAACACATTCTCAGGAGAGTTAAGAGGTTTGATCAGCTAATACTGAAAATAAGGGGGAAAGTGCCTTGTTTGAAAGTAAGAGTGTAACTTTATAAGCACAACCTTGGATCATAAAGGCTACAGGATCAGATGAGGGTGTTCTTTAATGCCAAAGATACAGCTAGAAAAACTACCTTTGTCCTAAAGTACTAACAACCATGAAAATGTACAGAAGCTTCAACAATTGCAGCTCTATAGAAAATGGTGGACAGAATTATAAAGACACGTTTCAGAACTTCTAGCTAATTATAGTTAAATATGCAAAATATATGAAGGAAATAAATTTCTAAAGGGCATCTTCCCACATCAAGAAAAGCACCAGCTATTTTCTTTATCCTTTAATATAATAATGAGCATATATCAAGCTCTGAAGCTACTGTTCCTACCTCTACTAGGACAAGCCCCTTGAAAATATCCATTTCAAGAGTTATAATTTCTTTCCATTTCTTTAGATCTTCTTTAATTCCTCTCAACAGTATTTTGTACTTTTCAGTGTACAAGTCTTACACTGCCTCTGTTAAATTCATTCCTAGATGTTTATTCTTATTGACACTCTGATGTATAAGTAGAATTTTCTTAATTTCATTTCTGGATTTTTCATTGCTATAATAAGAGAAATATAAATGATTTTTGTATTTTGATCTTATATCCTACAATCTTGTTAAACTCTTATTTGCTTCTAACAGTTTTTTAGTAAAATCCTTGGGATTTTCTATATACAAGATAATGTCACACTAGCCTCATGAGATAAGTTGGAAAGCGTTCCTCTGCTTCTATTTTCTGAAAGACATTCTAGATAATTGGTATTACTTATTCCTTATATGTTTGGTAGAATTCACTGATGAAATCATCTGGGCCTTGGCTTTTTCTGTAGAAATTAACATGATGATCCTAAAATTCATATGGAATTACAAGGGACCCAAAATAACCAAAACAATCCTGTAAAAGGAGAACAAAAAGGATTCACACTTCCCAATTTTGAAACTTAGTACAAAGCTGCAGTAATCAAGAGTCTGTAATGGGCATAAGGAAAGACATACAGATCAATGAAAATTGAGAGTTCAGAAATAAATCCATACATCCATGGCCAATTGATTTTTGACAAGGATGCCAAGACCATTCAAGATTAGCCTCTTCAATGAGCGGTTCTGGGATAACTGAATATCCACATGCATAGAATAGAGTTGGAACTTTATCTCATACATACATAAAAATTAACTCAAAATGGATCAAAGACCTAAATGTAAGAGATAAACCCCTTAGAAGAAAACTTAGGAGTAATCCTTGTGACCTTTGATTAGGCAGTAGCTCCTTAGGATGCAGCACCAAAAGCACAAATGACAAAAGAAAAAATGAATTGGACTTCATCAAAAGTAAAAACAATTGTTCTGCAAGTAATATCTTCAAGTAAGCAGAAGGACAGCCCATTGAGTATGAGAAAATATTTTCAAGTCCTATATCTGATAAGAAATCTTGTATCCAGATTTTATGTAAAACTCTTATAATTTAACAATCAAAAAGAACAATAAACAAATAGAAAAACATACAAACAATTTGAGTAGACATTTCTTGAAAGAAGATATACAAATGGCCAATAAAGCCATTAAAAGATGTTCAATATCATTATTCATTAGGGAAACAAAGCAAATCTGCAGTTAGATACCACTTTATACCCACTAGGATGTCATTTTAAAAAAGACTATACAAATATTTAAGAAGCTATGGAGAGATTGGAACCCTTATACATTGCTGGTGGGAATATAAAATGGTACAGTTACTTCAGAAAACAGTTTGGTAGTTCTACATAGCTAAACATAGAAATAAAAAGAATTATGACCCAGAACTTCTACTGCTAGGTATATACCTGAGAGAATAAAAAATATATGTCCACACAAAAATTTTTATGCTAATGTCCATTGAAGCATCATTCACTATAGCCAAAAGATAGGAAAAAAAAACCAAATGTCCATTACCTGATGAATGCAAAATGTAGTATATCCATATAATGGGATATTGTTTGATAATAAAAAGGAAGGAAATACTGAGATAGGCTACAACATGGATGAACCTTGAAAACCTTATGCTAAGAAGCTAGTAGTCACAAAGACTACATATTGTATATTCCATTTGTACAAAATATCCAGAGTAGTAGATATATCTGTAGAGACAGAAGTAGATTAGTGGCTGCCCAGGCCCAGGAGCTTTCAGGAAAAATGAGGTGTAGTGACTGCTAATGAGCATAGGGTTTCTTTTAAAGGTGATAAAAATGTTCTAAAATTGCCTGTGGTGATGGATACACACAACTCTGTGAACATTACTAAAAGCCATTGAATTATACTCCTTAAATAGGCGAATTTTATGACATGTGATATAGCTCATTAAAGCTATTTTTAAAAGGAGGAGGAGAAAAATAATAATAAACACAATTCTGGGTGAAATAAGTAAGATTGAGGAAGACAAATACCGTGTGATTTCACTAGTATGGAATCTAAAAAAATAAGCAGAATCAGACCATAAATACAGAGAACTGATGGTTGCCAGAGGGGAAGGGAGGGGAGTAGATTGGAGGGTTGGGTAAAAAAGTGAACAAGAGAGAGAGATACAGGCTCTAAGTTATAGAATGAATAAGTCACAGGAATAAAAGCACAGCATAAGGAATATAGTCAATGATACTGTAGTTGTGTTGTATGGTGACAGAGGGTAGATATACTTGTGGTGACCATAGCATGATGTAGAGATGTTGAATCACTATGTTGTACACCTGAAACTAATGTAACATTGTGTGATAACTATACTCAAATAAAAAAATTTTAATAAAAAAATTAAAAGCTAAAGCAAAAATAAGTAAGTAAATAAATGGGGGCACCTGGTTGGTTTAGGTCATTATCCCAAGGTCATGGGATCAGGCCCCACATCAGGCTTCCTGCTCAGTAAAGAGCCTGCTTCATCTCCCCTTGCTACTCTCCCTGCTTGTACTCCCTCTCTCTCTACCAAATAAATAAAATCTTTTAAAAAATTAAATTAAAAAATAAGCTAAAGCAATTTTTAAAAACTCTGGGTCTTACAATATAAATATACATTTTAGTGATCAGAAAATAATTTTTTCTTGAATAATCAATATTCTGTTTTCTCTTCAGTGGAAGGAAAGGATAGGGAAACCAGAATTAACTCAGAGACCCCTCCAAACTTACACTTTTCATAAAGATTCTGATTATTGTTTTACTTTTTTAAATAGTATAGATTTTATATAGTGATTTCACACTTAAAACATCCTCTTTGCAGTGCAAATTTTCTATTGGGGGATGCTTTTCACATGAAGTAGAAATCAGATCCATTGGTTACCCTTCACATATAAAATTCAAGTCCAGACACTCCCCAGGATGGCCTTAAAAGGCTGGCCTTAGCCTGTGTTTCTAGCCTCATCATCTGTCATTCCCTGCTCTAGCCAATTCTTCATTTCACAGTTGTCTGTGACTTCTCATGTGCTCCCTCTGTCTAGAATGCTCTTTATACCTCTTCTCTTCCTGGAAAGCTACCCCGTCAAGGTACAGCTTAATTTTTACCTTCCTAGAATTCTTCCTGACTCTCATAGACAGAATTAATTGCTCTTGCCTTTGTTTTAATAGTATTTGGTTTTGTAATTAGCATATTGTGTTATGTTAGCTTAGCAGTCTTTGTCAGCCAAGGCTTCAGTAACAAAACCAAGTGTTTACTTCTGTATCCACTGAATGTACCAAGTATATGTTGCTTGGCTCATTGTACAATAACATTTGACTGATGAGTGGATGGACAGAGAGACAGACAAGTAGATATCTGATATCTAATTGAGTCAGCTTGCTGGTTGTGGTCTGGGAAAGGAAGCATAAGATAACACTTCTCCCCCTACCCAGCTTCTTTAGTGTCAGCAATGATCATTTCCTGAGTCCCTATGGAATGTCTAGTATCATAGCAAATCCAAAAATATATATAAACCATGGTCCCTGCCCTTAAGCATCTTCTGTAATTGAAGAGATAAGACTCAGATGTTTGATGCAACTAGAAGATAACATAGAACAACCTAATTGAGAGCTCAGTAATTTAAAGCAAATTGTAATTGCTATGACAATTCAGTGAAAAATAAACTGGTTCCTACCTTCAGGTGTTAGCACTACCTGGCATACATAGCATTTCAGGCAACATGAGGGCCCTAGAAGTGACCCCCGAGTAGATTTCCAAAGTGGCACAGGAGACTAAGAGCTACCAGCACCATGGTGGGCAAGCAATAAAGTGCACAAATAATCCCCAAGCTAGCCTAGTCAAGGGAAAAGCGAGTTGTGGCTCCTTGGAACACTTGTAAAGCTTTATAGGCTCTCTTCCACTCAAGGGAATCCCTATATCTTTACCTCTTTTATGGAACTTTTTTTCAGAATCCACTTATTCACAAATATTAAGTGCTGTATTAGTTTTCTATTGCTGCTATAACATGACCACAAATTTAATAGTGGCTTTAAACAACAGGGATTTATTCCCTTATAGTTCTGGAGGCCAGAAGTCTGAAATTAATCTTAAGGGACTAAAATCAAGGTGTCAGCAGGGCTGCACTCTCTCCAGAGGCTCTAAGGGAAACTCTGTTTCCTTGCCTTATCCAGTGTCTGGAGCTGTATTCTTTGCTCATGGCCCCTTCCCCGAACTTCAAAGCCAGCAATGTAGTTTTTCTCTGTGACTCTACTTCTATTATGTGACCTTCTTTTCTGTGTCAAAGCTCCCTTTGCTTTCCTCTTCTAAGGAGCGCTTATGATTACATTAAGGGCACACCCAAATAATCCAGGATAATGTCCCCATTTCAAGATCCTTGATTTAATTACATCTGCAGTGTCTCTTATGCCATAAAATGTAACATTCACAGGTTCTGAGGATTAAGACATGGACATCTTTGGGGGCTGCTATTCAATCTTCCATGAGTATCTACTAAATAGCAGGCACCGTGCTAAGCACTTTATAGCTCTGCTATATTTACTGTATTCATAGCTTCTCTCTCCTACAATGTAAATTCCTGGGAGAGAGAGGTCCATTTTGCTTTCTCTTTCACAGTGCTCAGCATGTGGCCTTGCTTGTATATAACAGATACACAGTAAATAATTAATGGATTATATGAGCCACACCCTGTCACATAGTAGAATTTAAATTAACTTCATTCACAAGATATATATTTAGTCAGGGGAAAGTGTCTTTGACATCTGGATAGTCTGATACAATCAGTTGTTGAGCTCTTACTGTGTGCCAGATATCTTGCTAGTTATTAAATTAAAAGTAAGGACAGAAGTAAAGTAGTCCTGCCCCTGAGCAGAAATAATGAGCAGCTGTGTGCCTAGGCCAGGTAAGAAGGCTCTGGTTGGCAGAGAAGCCATGACCCAATCTATAGGCACCTCTTAGGGGTGCAGGTTAATGGATGAGCCATCTAGAAGGAACCCCAAAGGTCATCTAGTACCACCACCACCATTACCTCCAACCATCACCCCACCTTTACGTTCCTATCTACTGTTGAGATTCTTTCTCCAATATCACTGCCTAGCATTCTCCAACTTCTGATTGTATACCTCTTGTCACAGGGAGGTCACTTTTCCCAGGGGCAGCCCATTTGATCTTCAAGCCATTCTAAAAAGTTAACAAAAAGTCTTTCTTCTGTTGAACTGAAATAATGCCCTTGCTCTTCCTAGCCATCCTGCCTCCTGCAGCCATACAAAACAATGTACTTCCTGGAATGCACAGTCTCGAAGAGCCATTCAGATATTTCTAAAGGCTTCCCTGAATCTTCTTATTCATCCATTTATTCATTCAATGAATGGTCTCTGAACATCTATATGCCTCCCACTGTTCAAGGGACTGGAGATACAGAGATGATGAGTAGGACAAAATTCTGTCCTCAAGGAGCTCACAATCTAGCAGGGAAGCAGTCATGTGTGCAATGTGACAAGTATTCCAGGAGAAGGAGCTGAGAGTGGAGACCAATCAGCTACACATAGGGCTGTTAAGAGGTCAGGAGGGTAGTATTTGAGCTTGGTCTCATTCAGTCAGTCAGTATTAATGAGTACCTACTACACATCAGGTATTCTGCTGTGTGCTAGGGATATAATAGTGACCCAGGAATTTACCAGGCAGAATATGCCAGGCAAAGGGATCAGCATTTGCCAAGTCAAGAAGGCACTCACTTATTT